>NW_022437083.1:1361238-1432642 GCF_009761245.1 Sapajus apella
GATGATGGCCGTGAGGGGAAGCCTCTTGGTGTTACGGTAGAGATGATAGCCCTGAGGGGGATGAAGATATAAATATTCTGGCTGGCCTGTGGCTCACGCTTGTGATCTCAACACTCCAGGAGGCCGAGGCGGGCGCATCAGTTGAGGCGGGGAGTTCAAGACCAGCCTGGCCAACATGGAAAAACCCCTTCTCTACTAAAAATACAAAATGAGCCGGGCGTGGTGGCGCATGCCTGTAATCCCAGCTACTCGGGAGGCTGAGGTGGGAGAATCGCTTGAACCCGGGAGGCGGAGGTTATGGTGAGCAAGATCGTGCCACTGCACTCCAGCCTGGGCAACAAGGGTGAAACTCCTTCTCAAAAAAAAGGAAAGAAAGGAAGGAAGAAGGAAGGAAGGAAGGAAGGAAGGAAGGAAGGAAGGAAGGGAAAGAAAGAAAGAAAATAAATAAATGTTCCCGGGAGTCTGGTTGTCTTATAATCCAGTTTTCATTCTTTACGGTACCGAATTTTCTGTTTGGCGGGAGGCAGCCTGGCAGATTGATCATTACAAGCAGGTTTGAGAACTTCACAGACCCTGAAGCTGCGCCCGTATTTGGTCACTAGGGTGGAAAACGGATGCACTTTGTAGATTTTCCAAAGAGAAGGCCCATGGCAGCGTTGGGTGGCGTTAGGGTGGCGCTGGCTTCACCTTGGTAAACGTGTCCCAGGCCAGCACGTGACCCCCCACGATGACTGAACCCGATGGAAGCTCCGGCTGTACTGAAGTGACGGGGGGCGGGTTAGTGCGTGCAGCGTTGGGAGATGCCCAGCAGGTGAGCCGTGCTTGTTGAGGAGGTAGGGAGGGTAAGCAAGGGGCAGAGTGAGGATTAGGCCGAGGTCTCTGAGTTGGACCACCATGAATCAGCTGTCCCGGTGGTGAGGACCTGGAGGGTCTTGTCTTGTTTTGAATGTACTGAGTTTTTTGTTTGTTTTGAGATGGAGTCTCCTCTGTCACCCAGGCTGGAGTGCGGTGGCGTGATCTCGGCTCACTGCAACCTCCACCTCCCGGGTTCAGACGATTCTCCTGCCTCAGCCTCCTGAGCAGCTGGGACCACAGGTGTGTGCCACCATGCCCAGCTAAATTTTATTTTGCATTTTTAGTAGAGATGGGGTTTCACCGTGTTGGCCAGGATGGTCTTGATTTCCTGACCTCATGATCTGCCCTCCTCGGCCTCCCAAAGTGCTGGGATTACAGGCGTGAGCCACCGCTCCTGGCCAGTGATTACAGGAGTGAACCACCACTCCTGGCCACTCCTGAGATTTCTAAGCTGAGATGTTTAGGGCAGTGGGACATTGGGCCTGACACTTGACAGAGGGGTAGGAGTTTGAGGCAAGGGTTTGGAGACCATTCCTGTGTAGACAGGAGTGATATCCGTGTGTAGAACTCGCAGAGAAATAGTAACTCGAGTTCTGGAGACCAGAAGTGCAGGGGGAGAGAGTGTTCTTTTGGTGAAGGGTAGGGTTGACAGGGTCACTCCCTGTGAGAGGCCAAGTGAGATAAAGGCTAAAGTGTCCTTTGGGTTTGTTTACACATAGTGGGTATGCAGCTATTTCTAGTTGTGTCATTTACTTCTTTATTTCTCAGAAGAGATGCTGGCTTAGCTTTGCAAACATCTTTAAAAAAATTTTTTTTGAGACAGGATCTTGCCCTTTTCTCCAGGCTAGAGTGCAGTGGTAGTGATAACAGCCGACTGCAGCCTCCACCTCCTGGGCTCAAGCGATCCTCCCACCTCACCCTCCCGAGCAGCTGGGACTACAGGCACGCAGCACCATGCCTGGCTATTTTTTTAAGTTTTTTTGTTGAGACAGGGTTTCACCATGTTGCCTAGGTTGGTCTTGAACTCCTGGCCTCAAGTTATCCTCCCACCTTAGGCTCCCAAAGTGCTGGGATGGATTACAGGCGTGAGCCACGGTGCCCAGCCTCCTCGTAAACATCTTACGGCAGCACATCGACTGTAAGAGTTCTTGCGATGTTCATGAAATGTTGCAGGTTTCCTTGCCGTGATCTTCTGTGCTTGTCTGATGAGTTCTTGCAACTAGTGAGCTCATGGCTAAAAGCGGTGGCTCATGCCTGTAATCGCAGCACCTTGGGACCTGAGGCAGGTGTATCAACTGAGATCAGGAGTTTGAGACAAGCCTGGCCAACATGGCAAAACTCCATCTCTACTAAAAAAACAAAAATTAGCCAGGTTTGGTGATGTGTGCCTGTAATCCCAGCTGCTGGGGAGGCTGAGGCAGGAGAACCCAGGAGGCGGAGGTTGCAGTGAGCCAAGATCACTCCATTGCATTCCAGCCTGGGACACAAAAGTGAAACTCCATTTCAAAAAGAAAGAAAGAAAGAAAGAGACTAGTGAGGTCTGAGATTTTGCTCTCCTTTCTTGTGATTCTTATGTCTTACTTGAGGTTTTACAGCTGTTCTATTGGAGTTACAGAATCATGGTAAAATTGGAGAGAAATGGAAATCGCTTATTTTAGGAGAAACCTCTGCAGCCCCTATGAGAATGGATAAATTAAGAAATCTGACAATATAAAGTGCTGACGAGAATGTGGAATAACTGGAAGTCTGGTGTATAACATCCAGAGGAACAACTTCTTGGAAAACTGTTAATATTTACTGAAGCTGAGCATGTGCCTTTTGACTGAGTGATCCACTCAGGTATTCACGGAAAAGAAACAAATGCTTCTGTACTTAGCTCACAGCAGCTTTACTCATGATAGCCCCCAACTGGAAGAAACTCACGTGTCCATCAACAGGTGAGTGCACAAAGCACGGTGCAGCCACACCGTGGAATACTACTCAGCAACATAAAAGGGAACGAAGCACGAATACACAAAACAGATAGATGAGTGTTGCAGACAGAATGCTGAGTGCGAGAAGCCAGGCACAAAAAGTACACACCGTGTGACCCCACGTGTGTGAAGTTCAGAAACAGGCACAGTTGCCCTGTGGTGATTGAGGTCCGAGTGGTGGTTGCCTGTGAGGAGGTGTTGACGGTACAAGGTGTGAATGTGTGTAAAAATTAATGTGCTTGTAGTCCCACCTGCTCGAGGCTGACGTGGGAGGATCGCTTGGGGTCAGGAGTTCCAGGCAGAGTACACTCTGATCATTCCTGTGAATAGCCTGCGCAGTAGCACGAGACTTCCTCCCAAGAAAATAAAAAGAGAAAAGTAAAAAAAATAAAATGGAGCTCAGTGTTTAAGATAATGAAAAGTTCTGGTTGATTTGTCAGCTCTCAGAACAAGCCTGTCTAACCCGTGGCCCAGGATGGCTTTGAGTGCGGCCAAACACAAATTCGTAAACTCTTGAAACATTGAGACCTTTTGAGATTTTTTTTTTCAGCTCATCAGCTATTTTTAGTGTATTTTATGTGCAGCCCATGGCAATTCTTCTTCCAATTTTGTTCAGGAAAGCCAAAAATATTGGACACCCCTATCTTAGGGAGCAGTGCAACATGATGTAAAATATTTATTCAAATATTCAAAGTCTGATTTCACAGTGACACAGTGACACACACACACACCCCCACACACACACCCCTGCATCGGTGACCCCGAAGCTGTTGCCCAGTCTTTGATGTCGCTAATGAGCCTGGTGTTTATTCTTTCCTTGGCTTGCCCCACGTGTATGGTTATTAATGTGGGCCAGGGCCTGAACTAGGGTTGTAGAAAATTTAAGGGAGGGTGCCAAAACCCTCAGTCGTCAAGATAAATAGTATTTTAATGTAATACTTAAAAATATAAATACAAACAATTCTGTGATGAACAAAATATCAAAATTTTGATTAAAGCCAGGAGTGGCGGGCCAGGCGCGGTGGCTCACACCTGTAATCCCAGCACTTTGGGAGGCTGAGGCAGGTGGATCATAGGGTCAGGAGTTCGAGACCAGCCTGACCAACATGGTGAAACCCCATCTCTACTAAAAAAATACAAAAATTAGCCAGGCGTGGTGGTACTCGCCTGTAATCCCAGCTACTCAGGAGGCTGAGGCAGGAGAATCGCTTGAACCTGGGAGGCGGAGGTTGCAGTGAGTGGAGATCGCGCCACTGCACTCCAGCCTGGGCAACAAGAGCGAAACTCTGTCCAAAAAAAAAAACAAAAACAGAAAGGATTGGCATTATTGGATATTCTTGCTTTTGGCTCTGATGTGGCATAGCAGGGCACTGTTGTGGACTGAAGATGGAGCCAGAAGGAGTCTCTGACTTGACCGGGAGGTGTGACCAAAAAGAGTGAAAAGGCAAGACTGGAAGAATGAAGACCAAAATTGCAATCGATTACGTTAATCCTTCGTTGTTTTGTGAATGGAAACAACCGTGTTGTGTCTCAAAGAGGATTCTTCTCAGTTTATTGAACATTCCAACAATAGGGAATAATGTATAAAAGTATTTATGACAGTCCTTAGAATACGGTATCTGTGAAGTTTAGTGAATTTTGCAGTGTTTAACTTACGGCAACAGTAGCATTGGTGTTTTAAGTTAAAACAGGGCATTGTCGAGGGTCACATAACTTACAATATTAATGAGATAGAAACACCATGTTTCTGTGTGTAACTGTTTAACAGTAGAAGAAGTTAATGATTGCCCACTTTTAGCTAATCATATGATTGCTATTGAAATAAATACTTGCTGGACAGGGATAGGATCTAGTAATTTGTTAGCGTCAGTACTTCATGCTTGCATACCCACCCTGTTGTGTTCCCAAGCCTGCGTTTTGAAATGTGGCTTCTTTGTCTTTTTCTGGTGAGTGAACCCCAAGTGTCTCGCCGTGGCCATTTGACTCTTCCTGGCTGTCCGGATGTGTTGCCCTGGACTGAGAGTGAGTGACCCCAGATTTTTCAGCTTCTCTTCCAGTTGCTATGGATACCACATCAGTGCCGGCGTGAGTCCTCTGGTCACTTTCTCCTAGGCCTCCCCTCAGGAGCCGAAACCCTTCCCCTTCCTGATGCTAAGGCACAGTTTCTTAAAGAGCTTTTGAAAGTATACTGTAATGGGAATTAGTTTCAAAGGATTACACCAGAAGGGGTTAAAACTTCCCAACCTTGTGAAAACCTCACTTCTTTGTTTACCTCCCCCCTGCCCGCCCTTGTGCTGCACCTCAGTCAGTGGGAAAGTCTTCCTGCCAGACACAGCTTCGCTGCCCAGCGCGCCCGAGACGCCGGCACCTCGGACCCTGGCAACAAGGCACGCGGGGACACGCTGGCCTTTCGTTGTGGTGTGGAAAGTTTTTCATTTGGAGTTCCGTTTTAAAAATAGATGCAGGGTTATTTATATCTTCTTGCATTAATTTTGATAAGTTGTGTATTTGAACGGCTTTGTCCACTTCAAACTGCTGAATTAATTGGCGTGATTCTTACTCTTTCAGTGTCCGTAAGATCTGTGGTGATGTCCCCATCTTTTATTTCTGGCATTTGCCTTTCCCGTTAAGAATGTGTCCAAAGGGAGAGGGGAAGGAAAAAAGAAGAATGTGTGGGAACTGCTGGATCAGAGTACCGTAGCTCCAGGAGGCGGGAGGGGTGGTTTCTGGAAGGGGAGAATGGACACGGTGGGGGGAATGAAGCCTGCCTGTGGGGGAGGGCGGGACGGGGACTGCTTCTCGGTGCAGCCTCCTCTCTCTGGAGAAGGAGCCGTCACGTGGGTGGTGAGCTCATTAGGCTGGGGACACCAGCTGTGCTATTATTAGGGCTTTTAAAGTCCGTGGCAGATGTTCCTAGGCGGAGTTCCAGCCTGTTCACTTCCCACATATGGCCTGATACAGTACACAGAAGGAAGAGGGACTCTGACAAGCAGCTTTCCATGCAGCGCGTCCCGATTGTCCTCCGTGGACTTCTCCTTTTCTTTCTTCTCTGTGTCTCTCTGTTTCTCCCTCCACTGTTCTTCCTCTTTTTTCTCCCTTTCTTTCTCCCTCTGTCTCTTTCTCACTCTCCTCTATTTTTCTGTGTTCTCGTTCTTTCTGTCTCTCCCTCCATCCCCCCTTCTTCCTTCTTTTATCCGTTGAGGCCCCTTTTTCTTTAATCCTTTGTGGAACTGGAAGAGGACTCAGTGGGACGTGAAGAAATTTTGCTTATTTTAGATTAAAAGTGAGCCTTGGCATTTCACAGAAAGCGTAAGAAATGTGGGCAAGTCTCAGGGTGATCCTGTACTAAAGTTTTTTTTGACAAGAGCCTGGTTTGAATTGCTGGTTCGCTTGCTGTCCTCTTAATCCCGTGGCTTTTGCACGGGACCACTTTTCCCTCAGTGGACTGGGAAGCTAGCCAGGGAACTGATTATTTTTGCATACCAATTTGTGTGTTGTTGGTTTCGCTGATCACCTTTTCTGTAGCTCTTGTTCTGGGTCTCAGTGATCAAGTGATCACTCAGAGATCAGTGATCTTTTTTTTTTTTTTTTGAGGTAGAATCTTACTCTGTCACCAGGTTGGAGTGCAGTGGCATGATCTCAGCTCACTGCAACCTCTGCCTCCCAGGTTCAGGCAATTCACCTGCCTCACCCTTCCAAGTAGCTGGGACTACGGGCGCATGCCACCATGCCGGGCTAATTTTTGTATTTTTAGTAGAGATGGGGTTTCACTGTGTTGGACAAGCTGGTCTCAAACTTCTGACCTCAGATGGTCTGCCTGCCTCGGTCTCCCAAAGTGCTGGGATTACAGGCGTGAGCCACCACACCTGGCCAGTAATCAAATTTTATCAGTAAGTTTCCATGTGTAGACGCCACCTCTCCTCTGATTTATAGTAATCCATGTCTTGATGTGGAATTACAGGTATAATCAACATCAAATTTACTTAAATAACTGCTCTGGGAGACTGAATTTCTACAGGAAATCGGCTCTTATGTGAATATAATCTCAGTATATACCTTTAATAAAATCTCAGAATGATGCAAGCTTCATTATAGATGTTTCCTACTGTTTATTTCAAAGTAAGTTCTGATATTTTGATATATTTACACTAATTTTATAGCTAGAGCACAACATTCATTACCCGATCATATTTTTATTTCAAAAATAATGAGATAATATATGCATACTTTATTGGCATTTCTTATTCTAATAATGGCCACAACTGTCAGAAGTACATTTTTAGAAAAGCTTTTATAATCTGGGCATTTTTCTTTTCTTTTCTTTTTTTGAGACAGAGTCTCGCTTTGTCACCCAGGCTGGAGTGCAGTGGTGTGATCTCAGCTCAGTGCAACCTCCGCCTCCTGGGTTCAAGTGATTCTCCTGCCTCAGCCTCCCAAGTAGCTAGAACTATAGGCCCACGCCACCATGCTGGGTTAATTTCTGTATTTTTAGTAGAGATGGGGTTTCGCTATGTTGGCCAGGCTGGTCTCGAACTCCTAACCTTGTGATCTGCCTGCTTTGGCCGCCCAAAGTACTGGGATTACAGGCGTGAGCCACTGTGCCCAGCCAATCTGGGCATTTTTCTTCAAAAGAAAGTAAATATATCTATTTTAGAAAAGTACTTTTAAACAATATTTAGTCGTAGAAAATATATTTTAAAAAGCCCAAAACCTAAACTATACAGTGAGACCAGTATGAGAAGAGAGTTACTTAACTGGGTAATTATTGATATGTTCATTTTCCTGCGAATTCAGAGATTGGGAAACAAAACCAGGAACAACCATTTTTCATTTCTCTAATTTTATCTGAAGGAGGAGAATCGTAAAGTAGGAAACCACTCATAAAGCCTTTTCTCTCGATAGCAGACTCTGTTTTTCTTCTTTTTGAGATGGAGTTTTGCTCTTGTTGCCCAGGCTGGAGTGCAGTGGTGCAATCTCAGCTCACTGCAACCTCCGCCTCCTGAGTTCAAGCGATTCTCCTGCCTCAGCCTCCTGAGTAACTAGGATTATAGGTGCCCACCACCGCGCCCGGCTATTTTTTTGTATTTTTAGTAGAGACAGAGTTTCATCATGTTGGCCGGGCTGGTCTTGAACTCCTGACCTCAGGTTATCCACCCACCTTGGCCTCCCAAAGTGCCGGGATTACAGGCGTGAGCCACCACGCCCGGCCGCAGCCTCTGTTCTTACAAACTAGTGGACGCAGGTTCTGGAACACCACGGGCTGGGCCGCGTGCTTCCAGGCTGCCTAACATGACAGTTGCTGAGTGGTTTATGCTTATTCCAGAAATGTATGGTTGGCCCTGATTTCATACGTCTTCAGCAGGTTAAAATCACCTTTGATTAGGGTCAGGGGATTCCTGGCAGAATGGGGAGTTGGAGACCCCCTTAGATCAATAATTGCTAATTGTGTGCTGCGTGGCTTCCCTGGGCCAGGCACTGAGTTATGGCAGTAGATGAGATGGTCCATGTCTGGGGGCGGATGGAAGAGACACACAGTAGTAGTAGGTGTAGGATATGATGCCAGGTAGTGATTAGGGGAGAATGCGGTGGCAGCAGAGGTGTCTTTAGGGAGGTTATAGGTGAGCAGAGATCGAATGGGGTTTGAGCCATGGGAACATACGGAGGCAAAGCTTCCCAGGCAGAGCAAACAGCAAAAGCAGAGGCCTTGGTGAGAAGGCCAGTGTGGCGCAGGGCAGGGGGCTCCTGGCTAAAGCCGGGAGTTGCTCCGCGGAGGGCTGCATAGCCTTATGGCCATCTGCTGTCAGGAGTGGGTATTTTAATCTGCGGAGGATTGGGAGCCACTGGAGGATCCCGAGTCTGGAGGAAGCTGCAGAGGAGTGATTGATTGATTTTTGTATTATTTATTTATGAGACAGGGTATATTAGGCTAGTCTCACATTGCTATAAAGAAATACCTGAGATTGGGTAATTTATAAAGAAAGAGGTTTGATTGGTCCATGGTTCTTCGGGCTGCACAAGAAGCATGATGCTGGCATCTGTGTGGCTTCTAGGAAGTCCTCAGGAAACTTACAATCATGGTGGAAGGGAAAGGGGAGCAGCACTTCACGTGGCTGGAGCAGGAGGAAGAGAAAAGGCAGACGTGCCACGCACTTTAAACAGTACCAAGGGGGGTGGAGGTGAACCGTAAGAAACCACCCCCGTGGTCCCTGCACCTCCCATCAGGCCCCACCTTCAACACTGGGGATCACAACTCAGCATGAAACTTGGCGGGGACAGATCCAAGCTGTGTCACAGTGTCTTGCTCTGTCACCCAGGCTGGTGGGCAGCAGTGCAGTCTCAGCTCATGGGAGCCTCAACCTCCTGGGCTCAAGCGATCCTCTCCCCTCAGCCCCTCCAGTAGCTGAGACTGCAGGTGGATGCCACCATCCTGGCTAATTTTGTTTGTTTTTGGTAGAGATGGGGTCTCACTATGTTGCCCAGGCTGGTCTTGAACTCTTGGGCTCAAGCCACCCCCCTCCTTGTTCCTGAGTGCTAGGGTTGCAGGTGTGAGCCAATGTGCCCAGCCTGATAAGACTTTTTTTTCTTTTTTAGACAGAGTTTCACTCTGTTGCCCAGGCTGGAGTGTGGTGGTGCGATCTTAGCTCATTACAGCCTCCGCCTCCTGGGTTCAAGTGATTCTCATGCCTTAGCCTCTCGAGTAGCTGGAATTACTGGTGCACACCACCATGCCTGGCTCATTTTTGTATTTTTTAGTGGAGATGAGGTTTTGCCATGTTGGCCAGGCTGGTCTCAAACTCCTGGCCCCAAGTGATCCACCTGCCTCGGCCTCTTAAAGTGCTGGGATTACAGGTGTGAGCCACTGCGACTGGCCCTGAAACCTCAGCTGCTGTGCGGAGCCAGAGCAGGGGAGGCAGGATTGGAAGCAGGGATGGTAGAGGGTTTTGCACTGGGAGGGGCAGGAGGAGGGTGGTAGAAGGTGGCATTTCAAGGCAATAGAAGGATGTGATGTGCCCTGAGGGGTAGAGGGACAGGAGGAGCCGGGGGGAGAGAAGAGGTGAGGGTGAGGCTTAGATCTCACACACATCAAAATGGAATTTTTAAAGTCAGAAAACATTTACATAATTTTTAGATCCTGGGGTTAAAAATTGTTGGCTTGGTGTGATGGCTCACGCCTATGATCTCAGCACTTTGGGAGGCTGAGACAGGAGGAGAGCTTGAGGCCAGAAGTTCCAGGCCAGCATGGGCAACACTGGGAGGCGAGGTGGGAGGATCCCTCGAGCCCAGGAGCACAGGCAGCAGTGAGCTGTGATCGGGCCACTGTGCCAGCCTGTGAGACAGTGAGACCCTGTCTCTCTCTCTATATGTGGCTGGGGTGGTGCCTTACATCTGTAATCCCGGCACTTTGGGAGGCCGAGGTGGGTGGATCACTTGAGGTCAGGCATTCAAGACCAGCCTGCCCAATATGGTGAAACCCTGTCTCTACTAAAAATACAAAAATATGCCAGGCATGGTGGTATATGCCTGTAATCTCAGCTACTCGGGAAGCTGAGACAGGAGAATTGCTTGAACCTGGGAATGGAGGTTGCAGTGAGCCAGGATTGCACCATTACACTCCAGCCTCAGCAACAGAGGGAGACTCCATCTCAAAAAAAATATGTGTGTGTGTGTGTGTGTGTGTGTGTGTGTGTGTGTGTAACTTGTTGGTCAGGCAGTTAGTAGAGACTGCTTGGGTTACAGTTTTCCCAGCATTTGAGAACTAGGTGGAAGCGTCTTCATCTCAAGCTAGAAGTAGTGGATGAAGAGGAATGAGAATGTTTTCTTTTGTCACTGAGAAACTACTTTCATCAGCAGAAGAAAGAAGGTAAACCTCAAACTTCCTTCCAGATCAATGAGCATGGTGTAACTATTGAACAAAGTTCAAAGAGAAAAGCAAAACGATGTGCTCAAAGCTCAGTGTCAGTGACACTTGATGAGAGTTGACCTCAGTTATTTGAATTTTCAAAATTGATAGTTTTCCAAAGATTCTTGACTGGGCATGGTGGCTCATGCCTATAATTCTTGCACTTTGGGAGGCTGAGGCAGGCGGATAGCTTGAGCCCTGGAGTTCGAGACCAGTCTTGGCAGCATAGCGGGACCCCCATCTCTACAAAAAATAACATTAGCCAGGCATGGTAATGCGTGCCTGTAGTTTTAGCTGCTCTGGGGGCTGAGGCAGGAGTTTGAGGTTACAGCAAGCCATGACTGTGCCACTGCAGTCCAGCTCAGGGGACAGAGCGAGACCTTGTCTCAAAAAAACAAAGTTTTCTGAACATTCTTCAGGTGATTGGATAATACCTCCTCGGTATATGTGTTGTAAAATTTGCTTAGGCTGTGTCTGGAAGCAGTGCCTCATTTGAAGTTTACTGTTTTAAAAATGATCCTTTTTAGAGTGGAGTTGTCTGAGTTTCCTCTTGACGTGGATAATGACATGCCTCAGAGCAAAGATCAGAGTTTCAGGGACCAGGGAGAGTATAAAAAGATTAGACAGCTGATCCAAGGCTCATCATTGTCGCTCCTGCTCACCCCTGCAATCTGAGATTAGTTCCCTGCCTGCAAAGCTGCTGGCCCTGAGCACAGCGTGGGTCGGGCGGGGGCGTGGGGGCTGGAGGGTGAAGTCCGAGTTCTTCCCCATCTCCTGAAAAGTGAGGGGAATAATCAGCTTCCTCACCTGCAGGCCTGGAGAGACGGAGTCAGGAATGCTCAGCAGGTTTCCTATTTCAGTGGGTGCTGATGCTTCAGGTGGGTAAGTGGCTGAGGTTATCGGTGGAGAATCTAGACGGTGCGGTTCTCTTGGAATCTGAAGTATTTGAGGACGGAAAACCATGCGGCTTTCTGGTGGAGTGTGTTGAGAATAATCAGCCCCGAGAGGTGGGCTTGTCCAGGGACCGGTGAGCAAGGCCTGCCTGGTTGATGTGGAATGTTAACCTTCCCAGGCTTCTTTGCCCTGCCGTGCAGCGGCTGCCCCTTGCCCCTTGGCGTTTGCAGCCAGGCGCGTCTTGCCCAGTGACTGCGGGAAGCCCCAGGATTTTGCTCAAATGCGCCTAGTGTGGCAAGCTGGAAAAACCATCTTTGCAGCCTCTTCTCAGGTTTTTCCACACTGTCTTATTAAAATCCAAGTAAATAAATATCAAACAAATGAAGCGTCAGATGAACACCGTTGCCCTCTTCTGCGTGAATGTCGGCCACGAGACTGTCGGCCTCTCTTTTATTTCCTCAAGGTTTCTTTTTGCTCCACGTCTGTGGCACCAAACACTTTGTCACCCCGTAAAACAGGTGTGCTCCTTTTCTCCTTATCACGAAACTTCGTTGTCATTGGAATCAAAGCACCGGCTGCCAGGCATGGCGGTGTGAGCCTGGAGTTGCCGCTACTTGGAGGCTGAGGTGGGAGGATCTGTTGAGGCCGAGAGTTCGAGGCTGTCGTGAGTCATGACCGCACCACCTGCACTCCAGTGTGGGCAGCAGGGGGACACCCACTCTCGAAACAAACCACTGACTGGCTCGTGTGGAAATGTGGGAAGGAATTTTTCCTGTGGAGTTATGATCAAGTCAGCTCTTTTAGAAATATAAACTCTAGGCCAGTGTTGCCTCAAAAACCGACATTTGGATGTGTTTTCTCTGGAACTGCTGGTGCCTCACGTGCCCTGTGCTTTTTAATGGGCTCTGGTCATCACCCTGGCCTCCTGTCTCAGCCAGCATGGTAAGCCGTTCAGGAGGGCAGCGGGCTCATTACCCGGCAGCCTGGCAGTCCCTGACCCCTCCTCCTCGGAAATGGTGTGAGGTGCAATTAGAGAGCCCTGGGGTGGGGATAAGGGATTGCTGGGGCATAAATAACGCAATCTATCCTGTCTCTCTGTGAATGTGGTGGGGCGGAGTGGCTTTGGTGTTTGGAAGCCCGAACCTCAAATTCTGGATTCAGCATGTTTAAGATCTGTGATCTTGGCAGCCTGGGTAATGAAGTGAGGCCTCATCTCTACAAAAAAAAAAAAAAAAAATTAGCCAGGGTGGTGGCACATGCCCGTGGTCCCAGCTATTGAGGGGCTGACGCAGGAAGATCACTTGAGCGCAGGAGTTTGAGGCTGCAGTGAGCTGTGATTGGGCCACCTTATTCTTTGTTTTTGAGACCGAGTCTTTCTCTGTTGCCAGGCTGGAATGCAATGACGTGATCTTGGCTCACTGCAACTTCCTCCTCCTGGGGTCAAGCGATCCTCCTGCCTCAGCCTCCCGAGTAGCTGGGATAACAGGCACGCGCCACCATGCCTGGCTAATTTTTGTGATTTTAGTAGAGACGAGGTTTCACCATGTTGACCAGGCTGGTCTCAATCTCTTGACCTCGTGATTGGCCCGCCTCGGCCTCCCAAAGTGCTGGGATTGCAGGCGTGAGCCACCGGCCTGGGCCACTGCATTCTAGCTCAAGCAACAGAGTGAGACGCCATCCCAATAGATAAATAAATAAACAAACTTAGATTTTGGGAAAGTCCGTAGTCTGTGAGCCTCAGTTTCTCCACCTATAGAATAAGACTGTGCAGTGTGCTTGTGGGGATCAGAGAAGGTAATGTCTCTGTAAGTTCTGCCTTGCTCTTGCCTGTTGATGGCCTGTAGCATGCATTCGGTGAAGGGATCTGTGAGCTCCGTTGCTTTGGGACAGGTGACGTGTTGACATTTCCTCTTTTTCCTCCCTCCACCCGCAGACTCTCTGCCTCATTCCTTGAAGACTGGGGCATGTGGCTCAAGGCTGTCTTCCCCTGACACGCGGGCGTATCATTCTGGGTTCCGATGACTCCCCTAGCATCTCGATCCATCCCCCGCCCAGGTCGCATCTTCAGCCGGCTCCACCACGGCCTTCGTCACAGCCTGGACTGTCATCTCCTGGAGTCACCTGTCCACTGGCAATCCTGAGCAGATCCCCGTGTCCTCTGAGTGCCAGTCCTCCCACCCTCTGCACACACTCCTTGCCACAGCTAGCTTCCTGGCTCCCTACACCCGACCCTTCCCTCACTGAGCACCCGCTGTCCTTCCTTTGTGCACCTGGCCGGACTCTGCCCCTGCCTTCTGAGAGCCGCTGGAGAAATCACATAGTCACCTATCCATCCAGCATGGTGACCCTGTAAACCAGCTTCAGCTCGGTCGTAGGGTCCTGTTTTAAAAATGTGAGACAGAGTCTCACTGTGTCACCCAGGCTGGAGCACTGTGGCACGATCACGACTCACTGCAGCTGCGACCTCCCTGGGTTCAGGTGATCCTCCCACCTCAGCCTCCCGAGTCGGGGGGACCACAGGCATGCACCACTACACCTGGCTAATTTTTGTATTTCTTATGAAAATGAGGTTTCTCCATGTTGTCCCGGCTGGTCTAACTGCTGGGCTGGAGTGATGTGCCCACCTCGGTCTCCTGAAGTGCTGAGGTTACAGGTATGAGCAGCTTTGCTTTTCCTTAGTCTCTGCCGGCCTTTTGCCATGGTTACTGTTCTGTACTTTCCATGTCTGTCCCAAACCTGTGCTCCGTGCTTGTCCTGGGCCTTGAGAAGCTGTCCTTAACAGCGTGAGCAGGAGCACCAGGTCCGGGGCCCCCAGCCCTCATGCCCGGCCGTGTGAGGGCTGTTCTTCGGGTCTGCCTGCTCTTAGGTGCAGGAGGGGTCCTCTTCGTCCCCGAGCTGGTTGTGCCGCCAGCATAGATCCCATCCCACGTCCTCAGGAGCGGCACTTGGTCCGTGAGCCCCTCTGTCCCTTCAGCCTCCTCCCGTCTTTGGCCTCCATCTCGCCCTCCTGTGACATGCTCAGTTCTCTGCCCGCTTTCGGGACCTCATCCCTGGGACCGTCACTCTTCCCCACGTCATTGCGGGTCTCACGAAAGTGTCATCTTCCTCCTTACCGCGACCGTCAGGTGTCTGCCGTCAGACGCCGGGGCCTGTTAGTCCAGCACCAATAACCCAGTGAATTTGGAGTCTGTGGACCCCTTCCAGTCCCGGCGTTCTTTGACCTTTGGCAGCGTGGCCTGTAATACCCTCATTCTTTCCTTCTTAAAATGCCGTTTCCCTCGGCTTCTGGGAAGCGATGCCCTGTTGGTTTTCTCCCACTTCTCCAGCCACCCCACCTTCATTTCCTTGTAGACCGCAGGCCCCTTTGCCTCCATTCAGCCTTCGAATGTTGGTGTCTTCAGGGTGGATCTGGTGCCTTGGCTGGCACGCTGGTCCCGGTGACCTTGCCAGCCGGTGCCCCGGTTGCCGTCACTACCCACATCTTGGGCCAGACCTGTCTCCTGAGCTGTGCACCTGTTCACCCATCTGCCTGCTCATTCCACACTTCCATCACCGCCTGTACCCCACCGCCATTACCCGCTCCCTGCCACTGCCAAAGGAAAGGGTCTGCCTGTGAGCAGTGACATGGAGGTCACCGCCGTCCTCAGCTGCTCAGGCAGGAGCCAGGACCTTTTCCTGACGCTTCTTTTCGCTCTGGCCCCTTCTGGCCGGCCACCTCCCTGACCTCCTTGATTGCCTTGTTGGGCGTGGCTGTTCTGACACTGTGCCTACTCTGGTGCTCGGTGACCTTCCTAAAGTATAGCTCGAATCCTATCACGGCCCTGCTTAATATCAGTTCGGGAGCTCCCCATGGGGCAAAAGAGGCTGCTGCCCCTCCTGCCTTTGCTAAAGCCCTTCAGAGCGTTTTCAGTTTTCCAATGGGCCATGCTTCTCCCTCTCCAGGACTTTGCTTCTGCAGTTAAGTGTAGAGAGCCCTGGCCACCCCAAACCCCAGCTCTTCTCTGCTGGCAGCCCAGGTATTTCCTGCTCACCTTTTAAGTTGGACTACGGTTGTCCTGGGAAGCCTTCCTTGACCCCAAGTGACCCGTCCGTACCAGCAGTTTTGACAGTGGCCTGGTGCTGCTATTTTGGTCCCCGGCCTCTTGAAAGTAAAGAGCATGTGTGGGAGGCTTCAATTGGACAGCGGGGAAGACACGATGGCTGATACGGCATCTAGCACTTGACCCAAAGGGCTGTTGTCTGTGTGTTACAGGGGCCAGAGCTTGCTGAGGTCATCACTCCCAGCAGATTGCAGGCTCCAGAGGGTAGGGACTTTTGTTGGATTCATTTGCTGCTGTATTCTCAGTGCCTCACAGTAGTGCCTGGTACACAGTAGGTACTCAGTAGGTATTTATTGAGTGACTAAAAAGTGAACTTCTCAATCTTCATTTGGGTTTTCATGATACCCAGAGTGTGTTCCTCACGACTCTTGGAAGTTGCTATGTCTCTGCCAGGGTAGATAGAGGGCACGGATTTGGAAATGGGGGCTGGCTAACTGGAGCGGCCTCTCTGCTCCTTCCCCACACGTTTGTGAACCCGAGCAGTGTAACAGAATTCCTGGGTCATGAGGCAGCCGTGACTGTTCTGACTCATGCCACACAAAGGGAAACTTAGCATGTTTCCAGTCCTAAGAGCCAG
Source organism: Sapajus apella (assembly GCF_009761245.1). Classification (NCBI taxonomy): domain Eukaryota; kingdom Metazoa; phylum Chordata; class Mammalia; order Primates; family Cebidae; genus Sapajus; species Sapajus apella. The sequence continues at coordinate 1,377,538 of NW_022437083.1, forward strand.
AGACTACCTAGGCTTGACTCTTTAACAGTCGAATGCCTTTGACCCTTCTAGGGAGTTTATTTCATTTTTCATTTTCTAGCTTTTGAGACAGGGTCTTGCTGTGTCGCCCAGGCTGGAGAGCAGTGCCGTGATCATAGCTCACTGCAGCCTCCAGCTTCGGGGCTCAAGCAGCCCTCCTGCCTCAGCTTCCCGAGTAGCTAGGATTACAGGTGCACGCCACCACACCTGGCCAATTTTTAATTTTTATTTACTAATTTATTCTATTTTTGTAAATATTTTCCTTTTCATTTCGTCTGCTGCTTGAATCAGCATAATTTATTATTGTTTTGCAGAGACGAGTCTCGCTACATTGCCCATGCTGAGCTCGGACCCTGAGGCCCCCCACTGTCTTCCTACCTTGGCATCCCAAAGCATGGGGATTCCAGCCGTGAATTTAACGTGGCCGAGGGCAGGAGATGACGCCGTGGTACCGCGGAGCAGAAATGTGCTGCCACTGTGGTGGGATACCACGGGAGCTGCTTTCAGAGTTCTAGGATTGAAGTAACTGATTAGATAAGGTTCATCGTCATTCTTCTATTGGACAAGTGTTTACGATGTGTCCATTTTAGGCCCATTTTCTTTAATGATCATATTCGCTGGCTTACGGGTTTTGTTTTCAGCCTTCCCTCTGAGTAGACCAGAAGCTGCCAGAGGTCAGGGCCGTCCTCAGTGGTGTTTCCTGCAGATGTTCAGGGCCTAGAGAGGTGCCTGGAAAGTGCTGAATGAATGGCAGGCAGGGTACTGGGGATGGTGAGCAGCCATGCCGATGGGTGAACCCGCATGGAGCTTACAGTCTGGCCGTGTAGACAGACATGAATGCAATTTCACAAACAAATGTCAGGTTGTGACTGTGACAGCTTCTGTGGCAGGGACCGTGGTTCTCAGGACGAACGTAAAGCTTTGGCTTAGTCAGGAGTTTGGGAAACCTTGCTGAGAGCTACAGGAAAGGTACCCAGGCGGAGGGAGTCTGGTGACCCGTGTCCGGAGAGTGTACGTCAGAGGGAACAACTGGAGAGACCTGGAATCATGCCTTTCCGTCTCCAGGAGCGGTTGCGTCCTATGCCTCTCCTTTATGATGACGACAAGTAACATTTTGTGAGTGTTTACGGGCTGATAGCAGCAGAGGGTTCCATCCTCCCGGTGGCCCCCGAGTGGCGCCTGGGAATCCATTAGTGGTCAGGTGGCTGGGTGAGGGTTTCCCCTTCCCAATATGAGCTCTGGACGTTTCATGCAAATGGAATCCTATAATATGAGGTCTTTTGTGTTTGGCTTTTCTCGCTTGGCATAGTGTTTTCAGGGGTGGTCATATGAATATACCACATTTTATTTTCCATTCCTCAGTTAGTTGATGGATGTTTGGGTTGTTTCTACTTATTATTTATTTCTTGAGAGGGAATCTCGCTCTGTCACCCAGGCTGGAGTGCAGTGGCACGATCTCGGCTCACTGCAACCTCCACCTCCTGGGTTCAAGAGATTCTCCTGCCTCAGCCTCCTGAGTAGCTGGAACTGCAGGTGTGCACCAACATGCCCAGCTAATTTTTGTATTTTTAGTAGAGACAAGGTTTCACCATATTGGCCAGGCAGGTCTCGAACTCCTGACCTCAAGTGACCCTCCTGTCAGCCTCCCAAAGTGCTGGGATTACAGGCTTGAGCCACTGTGCCGGCCATCCACTTGTTATTTATTATCTTATAAATAATGCTGTGAACATTATGTGCAAGTTTTTGTGTGGACGTATAACATGTTTTCATTTTGCTTGAGTATGTATCTTGGACAAAATTGTTGGTCACAGTGTAACTGGGGGGACTACCAGACTGTTTTCCTGTGTCTCTGCACCGTTTTACATTTCCACCAGCAGTGTTTTACAGTTTCATTCTCCCTAGATCCTTGCCAAAATTTGTTACTGTTCATATATTTGATTGTAGGGATCCTAGTGGGTATGAAGGGCTGTCTTACTGTGGCTTTGCATTTCGCGGATGGCTAATGGTGCCGAACACCTTTCCACCTGCTGATTGGCCATTTGCATATCTTTGGAGAAATGTCTGTTCAGGCCTTTTGCCTATTTCTGGGTTTTGCTTTTTTTTTAAAAGTGAGAGTTCTTTATATATTCTGGATACAAGTTTCTTATCACATATAGGATTTGCATATATTTTCTTCTGTAGATTGTCTTCTACTTTTTTGATGGTATCATTACAGCACAACATTTTTAATTTTAATGAAGTCTTATTTATTTACTTTTGGTCACGTGTGCTTTTGGTGTCATATATAAGAAATCATTGCCTACCTTAAGGTCACCAAGAGCTGCTGCTGTTTATTTGTTATATAACTGCCCCTTGCTGATCAGGACTCTCATTGGCAGTGTGCCCTGAGTTGGTGTATTACTTTTTTCTGTTCTAAGAATGTAATAGTTTGAGCTCTTATATTCCGGTATATGATCCATTTTGAGTTAATTTTCGTGAGGGAGGGGTCTAACTTTGTTCTGTGAGGTGAAGGTACAACTTTATTGTTTTACGTATGGATATCTGATTGTCCTGGTACCATTCATTGAAAAGACTGTTCTTTCCACATTGAATTGTCTCATTGAGAATCAAATGACCATAAATGTAACAGTTTAGTTTTGGGCCCTTAGTCCTATTTCATTGATTTGTATATTCTCTTACCAGGACCACGCTGTCTTTTTTTTTTCTTTTTTTTCTGAGACGGAGTCTCACTCTGTCGCCCAGGCTGGAGTGCAGTGGCACGATCTCACTGCAACCTCCACCTCCTAGGTTCAAGCGATTCTCCTGCCTCGGCCTCCCGGGTAGCTAGGACTGCAGGCGTGCACCACCACGCCTGGCTAATTTTTGTATTTTAGTAGACATGGGGTTTCACCATGTTGGCCAGGCTGGTCTCAAGTGATCTGCCCGCCTTGGCCTCCCAAAGTGTGTTGATCACTGTAGCTGTGTAGAAGGTTTTGAAATTAGACAGTGTGAATCCTCCGACTTTGTTGGATTTTTCCCTAAGATGATTTTGGCTATTCTAGTTTCCTTCATTTCTATATGAATTTTAAGACCAGCTTGTTAATTTATGCTTAAAAAAAAACAACAGGATTTTGGTAGGAGTTGCATTGAATCTGTGGATCAATTTCAGGAGTATTGTCATCTTAACAATATTAAGTCTTCCAATACCTGATCATGGATGTTTTCCCATTTATTTAGACATTCTTTCATTTCTTTCTACACTGTAGTTTTACGTGTATAAATCTCTTACTTCTTTTGTTGAATTTATTAAGTATTTTATTCTTTTGATATTACTATAAATGGAATAATTTTCTTAATTTCATTTTTGGAATGTTTATTGCTAGTGTGTGAAAATATGACCGACTTGGTTTGTTGATCTTGTATCCTGCAACTTTGCTTAATTTGTGTATTTGTTCTAATAGATTTTTCGTGGGTTCCTTAGGATTTTCCATAGGTAAGATCATGTCATGTACAAATGGTGATAGCTTTACTTCTTCCTTCTCGATGTGAGGGCCTTTTTCTTGGCCCCCGCCCCTCCCACCCCACCAGCCGCTCTGGCCAGAACCTCCAGTGATGTTGAATAGGCGTGGTAAGAGTGGATGCCCTCCCAATCATAGGGGCAAAATATTCAATCTTTCACTATTAAGTTTGATATTAGCAATGGGTCTTTGATAGATGCACTGTATTGGGTTGAGGAAGTTGCCTTCTATTTCTAGTTTTTTTTTTTTTTTTTGAGATGGAGTCTTGCTCTGTTACCCAGGCTGGAGTGCAGTGGTGCAATCTTGGCTCACCACAACCTCTGACTCTTGGGTTCAAGCGATTCTCCTGCCGCAGCCTCCCAAGTAGCTGGGATTACAGGCATGCACCACCACACCTGGTGATTTTTGTATTTTCAGTAGAGACGGGGTTTCTCCACGTTGGTCAGGCTGGTCTCGAACTCCTGGCCTCAGATGATACTCCCGCTTCGGCCTCCCAAAGTGCTGGGATTACAGGTGTGAGCCATCAAGCCCGTCCTATTTCTAGTTTGTTGAATGTTTTTATCATGAAAGGGTGTTGAATTTTGTCAAATCGTTTTTCTGCATCTATTGAGATGATCATGCATGTTGTATCCTTTGTTTTATTAATGTGGTATATCATAAACGATTTTTTAGATGATGATGATGATCTTGAGACAGGGCCTCACTTTGTTGCCCAGGCTGGAGTGCAGTGGCACCATCTCAGTTCACTGCGGCCTCTGCCTCCTGGTTTCAAGTGATTCTCCTGTCTCAGTCTCCAGAAGAGCTGGAATTACAGGTGTGCGCCACCATGCCTGGCTAATTTTTGTATTTTTGTAGAGATGGGGTTTTGCCATGTTGTCCAGGTTGGTCTCGAACTCCTGGTCCCAAGTGATCTGCCTGCCTCGGCCTCCCAAAGTGCCGGGATTATAGATGTGAGCCACTGCGCCCGGACAGATGATTGCATTACTTTAAAAATACTGATGTTTAGACTTCCATTAATGGAACTTTTTTCTTTTCAGTGACATAGAGAGTTTTGAGTAGAAATTTCTTCTGCTTGCAAATTTTCAGTGACCTCATGAAAATGATCACTTCACAGTGTATGCTCCAGGAGGGAATACAGGTTTTTTGTTTGTTTGTTTGTTTAAATGGAGTCTCGCTCTGTCACCAGGCTGGTGTACAGTGGCACCATCTCAGCTCACTGCAACCTCCGCCTCCTGGGTTCAAGTGATTCTCCTGCCTCAGCCTCCCGAGTAGCTGGGACTACAGGTGTGTGCCACAGCACCCAGCTAATTTTTATATTTTTAGTAGAGACGGGGTTTCACCATGTTGGCCAGGCTGGTCTTGATCCCTTGACCTTGTGATCTGCCTGCCTGGGCCTCCCAAAGTGCTGGGATTACAGGTGTGAGCCACCGCTCCCAGCCCTGGGAATACAGTTCTCCACATGGAGGGCGGGCTGGCTCTCCTCTCTCTGGGGCAGATCATCCATTGTACTCACTGCTCTGATCACTTTCTCTAATATTTAAGTAGACCGTGACCTGTCATGGTCTGGACATGTGGCTAATCATACTTGTCCCCTCGTCTCATCTTTAAAAAGGAGTGACCTCAGATTCTTTTTTTTTTTTTAATTGTATTGCATTTTAGGTTTTGGGGTACATGTGAAGAACATGCAAGATTGTTGCATAGGCACACACGTGGCAGTGTGATCTGCTGCCTTCCTCCCCATCACCCACATCCAGCACTTCTCCCCATGCTGTCTCTCCCCAACTCCCCTCCCGCCGCTGTCTCTCCTCCATTTCCCCCCCAGCAGACCCCAGTGTATAGTGCTCCCCTCCCCGTGTCCATGTGTTCTCGTTGTTCAACACCCGCCTATGAGTGAGAACATGCGGTGTTTGATTTTCTGCTCTCAGATTCTTATTACCTGAGGATATTGGTCTCCTTTGTAAGGAATGCACTGGGAAGGCCCTCTGTGGAGTTTGATCCCGGAGACTCTGACTTTAGAGTTCCTGCTGATCTTTGGTCCCGTGTTAGGGGCCAGGATTAGTGATCGCAGCCATCTCCAGGCTTGTTATTGTGAGCTCATGGGCAGCAGCTGAGCAGCCATGTCAAGGCACTCAGCTGTCCCGTGGGTCTGTCTCTGCTTGTCACCGTCTCCTCCTGCCCTCCTTCCCCTCCCTCTCCCCTTGCCCATTTCCCTTCTTTTCTCCCTTGTCCTTCTGGCGTTTCCTCCTTTCTGTCCCCCATTCCGTTCTCCCGTCCCCTCCCCGACTCCCACTCCCTCTCTGCTTCCCTCACCGTCTTCTTTCCCTCCTCCTGGTCCCTTTGCCTTTCTCCCTAGCCCCGTCCTCCTGACCCCTGCGCTCCCTCTGTCCCTTTGTCTTGGGCACCCTTTGTCCTTGCCCGACCCTGCCACCCCCGCCCCAGCCCTGTGAGCTTCTGAACCTCTCCAGCTTCTGATGGATGCTGCCTTTGGCTTTCCGCCCGGGTGTTTGTATCCAGCTCCAGACCCTGTGTCTTGTTTTCTCCGTGGAGTTGGGGAGCCAGGGGGATCCCGGTTCTCATGGTGTCAGGCAGGCCCGGTCGACAGGGCTCGGCCACGTCTGAGCCAGTCCCTGGCTGTGTTTCTTGGTATCCCCGATGGGCTCTCCCAGTGGCCTGTTAGGGTGACAGGACGCACCCCTCCCCCGCCACCCCAGCTACTCCCGCGAACACATGTTCGAAACAGGACCGTGCTTTGGTCTCAAGAGCGCTTGATTACTGGGCAGACAGCCTTCTATACCTCTTGGTTGGTGGGAGGCCAACTTTTTTTTTTTTAACTAATTTTAAATTTATTATGAACAGTTATTCCTGTGGTCAAGTTTACTATTTTGAAAACAGGAACTCGTGTCTGCCGTCTGCTGGTGGGCCCCAGGCCGGGGTAGGAGCCCAGCCTCCAGGCGGCCCAAGATAGAAAAGGCACTGGATTGTGTGATTTTGGATCTTAAAACTGATTTTGGAATTTTAAATCCAGTTTTCAGTTCTGCCTCACTGTCCAGTCTGTCCTTTTCATCCTAATCTGCTTTTCATTTTGTTTATTTTTCGAAACAGGGTCTCGCTCTGTCGCCCAGGCTGGAGTGCAGTGGCATGATCACGGCTCACTATAACCTCTGCCTCTCAAGCAGTCCTCCCATCTCAGCCTCCCTAGTGCTGGGACCACAGGTCACACCGCCGTGGCTGACTGAGTTTTTTGTATTTTTGCTAGAGACAGGGTTTCACATGTTGCCTGGGCTGGCCTCTAGCACCTGAGCTCAAGAGATCCACCTTCCTTGGCCTCCCAAAGTGCTGGGGATACAGCCCTGAGCTGCTGTGCCCAGCCCATTTTATTTTCCTGAAGGCCGTTTGAATGTGGGTTGTTAATGGAAGGAGTTTTCTCTGTTTAGGGGCAGCTTTCCTGGAAAGTTGTCAGCGAATCAGATTTGCAGAGGTTGGGCTCTGGAGCCAGAGGACCCAAGTTTAAGGATGTCTGTGCCACGTGCCAGCTGTGCGGCTGTTTCTGAGCTCCCTGGTACAGCTGATGTGGGTGCCTCCTCCATCTGCATGGGGAGAAGGGGAGGTGCTCCAGGTTAAATGCTTGTTAATAAATGGTCTATTTTTTACTAAGAAGATTTCATGGAAAAGGTCAAGCAAAAGGTCAAGCACTGACAGAGCCATGAGTCTGCTGCCAGTTTTCTCTGTATTCTTTCCTGTGCTCTGGTTTTTCTGTTGAATTACACGATTTCTCTAGATTTTTATGTTACTTTAGTTCTGGAAGCTACAGCTACAAAACCAATGTACTTAAAATAATAAAATCTTTGGCTGGGCACGGCGGCTCACCCCTATAATCCTAGCACTTTGGGAGGCTGAGGCAGGCAGATCACCTGAGGTCAGGAGTTTGAGACCAGCCCGGCCAACATGTGAAACGCTGTCTCTACTAAAAAGTACAAAATTAGTCAGGTGTGGTGGCGCACGCCTGTAGTCCCAGCTACTCTGGAGGCTGAGGCAGGAGAATCGTTGAATCCAGGAGGTGGAGGCTGCAGTGAGCCGAGATCATACCACTGTGCTCCAGCTTGGGCAACAAGAGTGAAACTCTGTCTCAAAGAAAAGAAAAGAAAAGAAAATCTTTGCCAGCTGATGCTTTTTCTTTTAAATATTTTTTCCCCTAATCAGGAAATTGGATGTGGCAATTTTGAAATGTGATGATTAAAATTTTTCAAAGGAGAAATCTATGCTCTTGGGTATGCATTTCATAGTGCGTTACTTCTCTACAAATAGGTGCCTTTCTTTCTTTTAACCCTATTTAGAAGCTGAACTCATGCCTTCTATTAAGGGAAACCTACTGTGGGAACTGTTGGAGGGTAAAAATTTTGAAGGGGGAATCACATTGTTATTCACTTAAACAGAAACCAGGCGGGCACGGTGGCTCACGCCTGTAATCCCAGCAGTTTTGGAGGCCGATGCGGGCGGGTCACCTGAGGTCAGGAGTTTGAGACCAGCCTGGCCAACATGGTGAAACCCCGTCTCTACTAAAAATACAAAAATTAGCCTGGGAGGCAGAGGTTGCAGTGAGCCCAGACAATGCCACTGCACTCCAGCCTGAGGCAGAGCAAGACTCCATCTCAAAAAAACTCAAAAACATCATAAACCCAGGGTTCTCTGTGAGGTGGTGCGTCAGCATGGTCTGATCCTAGGTGGTGGGAAAACACCCTTTGCCTGCTGCTGATGCTTCAGGTGTGGCTGCTGAGCGCACCTCGTACGGACCTTGGAGAGATGGGAGGAGGGGGCATTTGCTGGACTTGAATTTACGCCTGTGGCTGGGTCCGAGGACCCAGACTCACCATGTGGAGACTGTGAGTCTGGTTCCCACCCCTGGCAGCAGTCACTCTGTGATTCTGAGGCAGTGCCGTCTGGCTGCCATCCTTAGCTAAGACTCTTTCTCCTGGGATGGTTATAGACACCAGGCTACTGTGTTCAGTAGGCTGAAACACTCTGTAATGTGCTTTGTTCAGAGGTACCGAGTTCCCAATCAGGCCTACACTCCAGGGCCATTGCTCTAATTGCTTATTAGCATATACAGATAGTTTGAAAAGTCTGTTTGAGTTTTTTTGCTTATATGGGCTTTGGATAATTGAGCGATTCAGTATATTATATAGGGACAGTCTCTGTGCCTACACGTCTGAGCCTGCAGAGAATGACCCTCTAAGCCAGTAATGTGTATTCGGGGCCAGTGGTCCCCACACCAAATGGCGACCAGACAAAAACTGGAGACTTACTTGGGTAGCAGATGACCAAATTTGGAACCAGAAGCTTTGCTTCCTTGACAATCACGGTTTTGACTGAGCAACTTTTGTGATTTTATATCTTTGTGTCAATTTAAATCTTGAGTAGAGCACATTTGGGAAAAAAAAAAAAAAAAACCACACATAATTTTTACATCATTCAGGAACTCCTAGGAGACCCTCAGGAGCTCATCGCCTGGGAAAGGCTGGAATAGGGACCACGTCTTTACGGCAGGGTGGAGTTAGGGGAATGAGGGTTTCTGTGGGTTTTGGTGGCCCTCTGGCCATTGCGTCTGGCTGCCTGGACTTCCCCTCTGGATGGATTTATTGGCTCATCTAACAAGCCAGAGGATAAATGAGCTGGTGCTTAGAATTCCTCTGACTTTAGTATCCCCACTGCTGGGAAGATGAAATTAAGAGCGTGTCTGCAGAGTGCTTGGAGCCCTTCTGAAGGAAGATTAATCACTGTGTTTACCATTAAGTCTGATGTGTAAGGCACAGTGTCTGCTAGAATTTATATAACTTGTTTTGGGTGGCAGAAATGTAAATTCTTCTCCCTGAGACTAACTCCGTATCATAAACCCCTAGGCACTAATGGTGCTAATTGAGTACTTCTCTCTCCCTTTTCAATATGTGCATGTTTTTTGTTTGTTGATTCTGGATTTCATGAGCTTTGGTATTTATTTCCCGAGTGCCTAGTAATAACTTTATTTTTTTAAAAAATTAGCATGGCCTCAATTTCATTTCATTTTTAAGGGGTTATGGAAACTGATTAAAGTGGAAGATACTCATAGGCATGTCTTACCTGATTTAGGATAACATTTTAATATTTAAATTCATTCTTTAAGTTAAACGTGGCCGTGGCCAAGGCCAAGGTATTAGCTTGTGCTTTTTAAAAGGTAAAGCTGTTCTAAAACTGCGTAATTATTATGTACCTGAATTGTCTTCATATGTTTAATGGAGGCAGAGGATACTCTCACAAAAGCTGATCTTTTGTTTTTTACTCTGTCGCCTAGGCTGGGGTGCAGTGGCACAATCATAGCTCACTGCTGCCTTGAACTCCTGGGCTCAAGTGATCCTCCTGCCTCAGCCTCCCAAGAAGCCGGGACTACAGGTCCATGCCACTGTGCCTGGCTGATTTTTTTTTTTTTTTTTAACTTTTTGTAGAGATGGGGCCTTGGCTTTGTTTCCCAGACTGGTCTTGAACTCCTGACTAAAGCCAGATTCTTAAAAGCCAGATTCCTGCTTAGCTTCTCAGTGTTGGGATCACAGACATGAGCCACCATACCTGGCCATGAAAGCTGATCTTTTAGCAGATCTGAAAGGTAGACAAATGGACTTAAGATTTACCTTTTCTCATTTCTGTCCCATACTTCTAGGTTTGGCATTAATTAGGTGAAGTCGGGACAAAAGAAGGAAGACGGAACCTGGCACCCGTAGATGTGGAAAATTAGCCCATAGATACCCAGAGTTGACGTTAATGTCCCATAGATACCTATAGTTGACTTTAATGTAAAATAGTGACTATTTTTGTGTTCCAGCCAATTTTAAAGGTTCCAATTATTTAGGAAAGAGATGAAAGTAAGCAGCTATCCCAAATCATACTACTCAGAAATACTTAATGTTGGTAACAGGGAGCATCTTGCCAGAGTCTTCTGTGTGTGTGATGTCTGCCTGACTTTATTTTTAAAACTGTAATTCATTTTCATCAAGGCAATCATATGCACATAGCTTTTTAAAACGCACTCCCCCCCTTTTTTTTTCGGTAAAATCACATGCAGATACAGAAAGCCACACAAAACAGTAATAGGTGGTGAATTATAAGGTAAATCCTCCCATAATAAACATCCAGGTCAGAAAATAGAACTTCGCCAGCTTCCCTAGAAGCGCCTCTCTCCCCACTGCCAAGAGTAACTGCTATCTTTTTATCATAATCTCTAGGCACATAAGATTTTCCTGTTCTTAGGAGCTGGGTGTGTATGTTGTCTTTTTAAATCTGCAGATCCCTTCCACGTGTTTTTTTCTTACATTTTATCTCCTGATGGACAGGCCGTGGGACCTGCAGAGTTTACCGTGGGTCTGAAATTACTTTTGTGCAAACTCACAGTTCAGGTCAACATGGCTCTCAGTCCAGTGTATTTCCTGCTAATTCCATGTACGTGGCTTTTAAAAAGTCAAAAAGTACTCAAAGGTCCATTAGAACCACTGTGAATTCCATTCTGTGTTCCACCTGCTCCGCCATTAGTCTGGTCCCTGAAAAGTCCCTGCTTCTAACTTGTAGCTTTTTCTTTTTCTTCTGATATTTGCCTCTATGGTTCCTTTTTTTTTTGAGACAGGGTCTTGCACCACTGCACCTGCCAGGGATGTTATTTTTATTCTGCCCTCATGTGTGACTGCTAGTTGGAATGGGTGTGGACTTCTAGGTTGAAATAATTTTGAAATAATTTTGCCTCCGAGTTCTTTTAACCTCCTGCATTGTTGAGAAGTCTTTTATCATCCTAGTTTCTGTTCATTTTTATGTCATTCATTTTTTTTCTCTGAAAGTTTTTAGAAATATCTTAAAAAGCAGCTGCTTTTCTTGCTTTGGGTCCCGTTTCCACGCATGGACCAGCCTGAGCAGCTGGTGGCTGTTCCACGGCCCCTGACCCGAGTGACCTGGCCTTCAAAGGCTGGAAGGAGATGGCCAGCCCTTTGCCACCTGCTCTGGAATGAGCCATTCTGAGAAGAAGCTGTGGAGAATTCTGAGTGACCGGGAGACCGAGGCACACGATGGAGGTCTGGCTGCCTCGTCCCCAGTTCCCAGAACACAGTCCCGGTGGCTGTCGGGGTGGGTGTGGCTGAGATTTTCCTTCTTAAGCTTCTTCCCCTCTGAGCCCTGTCTTCTCTGCTACCCAGTCATGTGACTCGTGTGAAGCCACCACCCTGTGCCCTTGTGATACGATAGCTTCACATGTCACCAGCTTTTGAATGACTCGGTCTGCAGACTCCGTCAGACACAAGGGGTAATCCGTGAAGTCCAAACTCACAAAGATGTGAAGATGATCATAAATTAAAGAACCTCCACTTGGGCGGGTCTCCAGGGGCCGAGGCGTCGGCCCTGTGCGGAGAGTCCGTTGTGTGATGGCTTCACGTTGCTTGCTCTTTCAGCAGCAGCTCTCCGTGCGGTCCCCAGCCCGTGTCCTCGGCATCCCTGGGGAGCTGTCAGAAATGCAAATTCTGGGGCCTCACTTCAGACCTCCGAATCTCAGGCGGGGCCCCCGCAGTCGCTGTAACAAGCTCCTCAGGAGGCTGTACTGCTCCTCGCCGGTTTACATGACCCTGTAGACTGGTGCAGCCCGGCCCTTCTGGTTTGGGGGTGGCTCCCACGTAGCCTGGAAGGAGGGAACGGCAGCCTCCTCTGAGGCTTCCAGAGGGAAATGACCCGGCAGCTTTAGGCCCCTTGTGCTGTTGTTGAGCGGATTCAGCCTCGTAGCCAATTGGAGCAAAAAGCGTGATCCAGTCTTGAAGGAAAAAATAACTCGGGTGACTGCGTCATGTGAAGTCACTGGTCTGCGCGTGGATGCCAGTTAACAGCTGGTGCGGGGGGGTTTCCTTCTGATCGTGATTCTGCGTGCAAGCAGGATGTGCATTTAACCCAGCTGGGCTCCCATTGCATGCAGTGTTGTGCCCTCACCCATGATGAAAGGGTCCTTGACAGCACAGCGTTAAGGCCTGGGGTGCTGAGGTCCCCGGGATGTGAGTGGCTGTCACAGGAAGTCATTTTCCCAAGGCATGTGGAGTTCTGGTGCCCCTGGCACATTTCGGACCTCTGTTAGGGGAAGCCGGGGAGCCCACCGACTGGGCTCCTCCATTGCCCTTTCGATTCCCTGACTCTGCAGGCCGCTGAATGCCGCCTTTTCATGTGCTGCCTGGACTCAGGCTGTCTGATTCTTTCCTCCTGAACAATGGCTGCTTCTATGAGATCTTGCCTCTCCCGGGCGGTGGCCTGCACAGAGAAGTCTTTGCTTTCCCGTTTGTGTAAGCTAGTGCACCTTATGGACTCTGTCTGGCTGACTTTTCTCTAATGTTTACAGTTCGTGTAGCATGATAACCAAGCTCTTTTTTGTGTGTGAAGAAAAGGAAAAGGCGGATGATGGACCTCCTCCCTCCCTGCCTCCGGAAAAAAAAGCACTCAGTGGGACAGAAAAGACTGCCAGCCTGTTCAGAATTGGGGGCCTGGGGGATGGCAAAGGGGGAGGGTAAAAGAGGCCCTTAGGGCCAGTGACTGTTCTGGGGATGGGGTGGGGAGTCCCCCCTCTTGGGGGAGCTGGGGACACTGTGTAGGGCCCCATTCTGTGGTATGGGCTCCTTTCCTCCTGGATGGTGGAGGCTGGAGAAATCGGTATTACAGAAGCCACTGCCTCCTCACCCCGCCCCCAGGATCTAGGCCCAGAGGAGCTGGCAAAGGCTGGTTGGCACCCACGCCCAGGGCCTGCCCGAGCCAAGTCCACACTGCCCTGCCTGACCCGGTCTGGTCCGGGATAGTAGGCCTGCGCCGCCCAGGTGAGGGAGTGTCCCAAGTCCGTCACACTGCCTTTCCCCTCCCTTGCCAGGTGAAAATGAAACCCCCACGTGCCGAGGAGCACCTTTGCTTTCTCTGTTACCTTTGAAGAATGGACTGTGCATCCCACACGACTGGGAACTAAAATCTCTGGCCCTGCAGACAGTCTGCTACCCTGACACTGGCTTAAGCTGTGACAGAAGATACTTGGACACACAAAGGTCTCTTCTGAGTTTAATTGAAGTTTCTCTAAGCACTCTGGCTCTCCCTGAATCTCCCCTGTTCCCTAAGACCAATTTCGTGGAGTGAGCACATTTAGTGAGTACCTGCTGGTGTTACATTGGGGTGTTGAGGATTCAGGATGGACAGCAATCTGTGCTTATGAAGCAAGCTAACACTTGAGTGTGTGCATCTGTGGCAGTGATAACAGCTACCGTTTATTCAGATGAATAATGAAAACCGTTAGTAATAACAGCTACCATTATTTATTCAGGTAAACAATGAATTATTCAGGGCTCCTTATGTGCCAAGTACTGTGCTAAGCATTTTGTCAACATGATCAATAAATACCTGTGAAGTGAATGACCTTCTTCAGTGCCCCTTTGACTGGAGAGTCAGGCCTGGCTGGTTTTGTGACCCATCTGGTGGTGAAAGAGCAGAAGGCTGTCCTTCCCCATCTGGTGCCCAGCCTGGCAGGGAGAGGCAAGGACAGGCAGGTACAGGGTGTAGCCCAAGAGCCTTGCAAGCTGGAATCAGGAGCTTGGGTTTTTTATTTATTTGTTTATTTATTTTACTTTAGGTGCATACTATATCTGGCATTTCTCCCCATGTTATCCCTCCCCTCCCTCCCCAACCCCCACTCTCTCTCCCCTACCCCCCAACTGCCCCCACTGTGTGATGCTCCTCTCTCTGAGTCCATGTGTTCTCATTGTTCAACACCTGCCTATGAGTGAGAACATGCGGTGTTTGATTTCTGCTCTTGTGTCAGTTTGCTGAGAATGTTGGTTTCCAGATTCATCCAAGTCCCTACAAAGGACACGAACTCATCATTTTTTATGGCTGCATAGTATTCCATGGTGTATATTTACCACATTTTCTTTGTCTAGTCTATCTTTGATGGGCATTTGGTGGTCATTAGAGAAATGCAAATCAAAACCACACTGAGATATCATCTCACGCCAGCTAGAATGGCAATCATTAAAAAATCTGGAGACAACAGATGCTGGAGAGGATGTGGAGAAATAGGAACACTCTTACACAGTTGGTGGGAGTGTAAATTAGTTCAACTACTGTGGAAGACAGTGTGGCGATTTCTCAAGGATCTAGAAATAGAAATTCCATTTGACCCAGCAATCCCATTACTGGGTATATACCCAAAGAACTATAAATCGTTCTACTGTAGAGACACATGCACTGTATGTTCATTGCAGCCCTGTGTACAATAGCAAGGAGCTTGGGTTTTATTTGGCAACGATGGGAAGCTATGGATATTTAGGTAGGAGAATCAGAAAGCACTCACCCCAGGTCACCTCACCAGTGAGTCACTTGTACAGCCAGACCAAGAACCAAGGACTTCACACTCCTCTGTGGCCTGGTGCCTGGAAGAAGAAACATTCATTCCATTGGAGGGCTCATTGTTTTCTCTTTTTGATCATCGACATCCTCGTGGGTGTGAAGTGGTATCTCACTGTGGTTTTGATTTGCATTTCCCTGATGGTTAACGATGTTGAGCATTTTTTTATTGGCTTGTTGACTTTTGAAATGATTATTGAAATAATTCTTGGGTAACAGACATTGAAAACATTTCAAAATAAATGGAAGTATTTTATATAATTGATTTTAAAATTATATTGAGCAAATGTATTAACTGATTATTAAATAGATTATTTTACTCTGGTGAGTTATTAGAAATTTTGAAATTAAAAACATTCTTTTGTTTTGTTCACTCAGAAATCTAGAAAAAGGGTAAAATTCCCGCTTTTTAATATTGTCCCAAGTGCAACATGAACGTATGCATTTTTCTATCTTAACCTTTAAGTGTGTGTCATGTGAGCATACAGTACTGAGTGCTTCGTATTTTTGAATTCACAGTCCTCACTTTTTCCTGGCCCTGATTATAATAATTGGTGATTCTGCATCCTTCTTTATACCTTTAGCTCAACATTTCTATTTCCAGTATTAGAGTTTTAAAAATAAAATAAAAATCTTGTGTCAGAGACAAAGTAAAGTACCAGAATTGTCTCAGTTAGAGAAGCCAGTTTTCCGTGGATGTGAACCAGCCTGTAACCTGAGCTGTGCACAGCTGCTCTGAATAGAGCCGGGGCTGGTGAAGGGCACCTTCTGCCAGTTTGGCTGATTCAGAAAGAGCAGCCTCCTGGCTGGCAGCGATCATGCAGACGTGAAGTAGGGCAGCGGTACATTTTAAGGTGCAGTCATTAAAAGCACTCCAAATTCCTCTTGGCTGTTTAGACCACCTGGCTGTCCAGTGTTACTTTGGATACCATGGAAAATGGAATATTGTTATGTAAATATGGATGGACCACGAGCTCCTGGAGGGCTGGGATCCAGTTTCGTGCCTGTTAGGAGGCTCATGCTGCTGCTTTTAGAAGGAAGGGTGAGAGGGAGGAGAGAGGAGGGAGGAGGGAGAGAGGAGGGAGGGAAGGAAGGAAGGAAGGGAGGGAAGTAGGGAGGGAGGGAGGAGGGAGGAGGGAAGAAGGGATGAGGGAGGGAGGAGGGAGGGAAGGAGGGAAGGAATGAAGGAAAGGAAGGAAGGGAAGGAAAGGAAGGAAGGAAAGAAGGAAGGAAGGAAGGAAAGGTGGGTGAATGATGGGAATAACAGAAATTGCCAGTTCTCATCCATCTCTGCCACTCTTCCTTCCTTCCTAATAGAATGCAGATTTCGTTCCATTCGTAAGTCTCCTTTGCCGCATGCTGGGTGGGGGTTGAGGAGGTGTCAGGTGGGTATTGATTGGCCGCTCCCTCTGCTGCAGTTTTGACTGGGCCCGCTGGCATCGGAACAGGTCAGCCGCAGCCTCCCGGGGAGGGTCTTGTCATGTTTTGCTGGAGATGCTGTGTGTGCTGCCCTCATCTTGTGACCTGAGGGGAACCTGCCACTGACCCGCCGTGTGTGGCCAGGCAGAAGGTGAGCGGAAGAACTCAGATTCTGGGGTTGGCTCCCTCTTACCTGCATCTCGGGGAGGCCACACGTCGCTCCTCCATCAAGTGTCCTGTCCCTGGAGAACTCACCCTGGTTCACCTCACACATGGCCCACACCGTGTGAATCAATTTGTGCTTTTATTCTTAAGTATTTGAAAAAAAAACAGAAAATTCAACCAACTGAAAGGCGCTTTCATTTTAAATGCCAGTGAACCTGAACGTGGCCTTCAGCGAGCTTCCTGGTGAAGCTGTGCTCAGGCATCACTTCCTCCTTCACTCCTTCCCACACCTGCCCTTTGTCCCCGGTCGGTTATTTCTGCCACCTTTGAGTTCTCCTGGCCTGGCTGCTGCCTCTCCTACTGCTCTGCCACAGTGGGCATTCCGTTGAGAAGTCAGACCTGTGGCCGCTTTGGGTAAAAGACTCCTTGGAGCCCCTTCTTTAAACTGTAGGCAGCACTCAGGCGTCCTGACAGTCCTGGCGACTGACGAAGATCAGGCCTGTTTGTGAGTATGCTTTTGCCCCGAAATTTCATTTCATCATGTTGTCTTTATTATGATAACTGAGGACTGGAGGGAGCCTTTAGTTTGATTTATTTTTATTTATTTTTTACAAAGAGCGATTTATTAGGCAGAGAGAGAGAGAGAGAGCACGGAGGGAGCCTCTAAAATCAGCCTGTCCGGCCTCCTGGCCAGCGCAGGATCTCCCTCCGTGTCCGCCGTGGTCCTGCCCATCATTTGGTGGCCCATGTGAATCGCCGTGCTGAACTCCCACCCCCACACACAACAGGTCATAAGATGCACCATTGCTTTATGTACCTCCAAGAAAGCAAAAAAGGCTAGCGTAAGCATCGTGAAGGCCCCTTGGCTGTAAGACAAAACGTGATTTCAGAGATACTAAAATGTGTGTCTTAAGAGATCTGCCCTTTACCATCTGTGCTTTGTGCTATGGCTCTTTTTAAAGGATACAGTGCTCATTTACTGAATTTAAAATGAATCCAGGTGCGTATGCATGTGCTTATGCATGTATGTGTGTGTATACACATATGCATACATACGTATGATACAAGTAGGCTTTGGACTTCAGGGAACTGGTTTTTGAGACAGGGTCTCTTTCTGTTGCCCAGGCTGGAGTGCAGTGGTGCGATCATGGCTTGCTGTAACCCCAGCCTCCACCTCCTAGGCTCAAGTAAATTTCCACCTCAGCTTCCCGAGTGGTGGGGACTACAGGCGTGCACCACCATGTGTGGCTAATTTTTAAAAATTTGTATTAGAGACGAGTGTCTTTCTGCTGCCCAGGCTGGGACTTCAGGCCCTGGCACGTGTGCTTCTGTGTGTATACAGATTTTGAAATTCCCACCTCAGCTCTCCACTCCAGGACGGGACATGGGTCCTCTGAATTTTAGAAAGATAGTGACTTGTCTTCACCAGTAATCTTTCTGGTAGTTTTTATGAATTCTAGTAAAATTTTCAAAACAGTGGCTAAAACAGAACTGTGGGCCATTTCTCCCTGTGCCTGTCAGCAGGCCTCAGGCGTTTCCTTCTCCCTGGCGGACATATCTGTGCATTTCCCTGCAAGAATAGATGTCATGGGTCATGTACAGTTCCCTTGATATTTGTCTTTTATTAAAAACCTCATCCAACTCAGAAACCTTCTTATTTTCTAGGAAAAAATGTAAAAGTGACTGATTTCAGAGTTTTTTTATTCTTCTACAGAGAGACAGCTAGCTGTGATGGGAGCTCTTCTAGGCAAGATACGGGGTGACTTAGATTCCTGTCCTGGCTTCACTGTTTACTTGTGGTATTTCAGTTTCCTCCTTCGTCAATGGGAATAATAATGCCTACTTCTTAAACTTCACAGGTCGTTGAGAAATGAGTGAAATAATTTATATAAAGTAGCATATACTGAGTACAGGCAGTAATACGGTATTTAAAGCATGGGGGACAGAGTTATATGTACATAGCAGTTCTGAAAATGCTTGTGTAATTAATGAGTTCTTTCTTTCCTCCTGCGTAAGAAATGTCTTATCTTTTTAAAAATCTTAATGATTCCAGAGAACCATGTCAATAAGTTCATAGGGGACAGCCCAGAGAAGGTTTTTAAGAAATCATGTTAGCAGCGAACAAAAAACACAAAATCTCCGCCCACGTGGAGCTTACATTCTATCTGAGGGAGAGGGAAAATAAACAAATGAGTATGTAGTATGTTAGAGGGAATCGCTTCTAAGAAGAAAAATAAGGGAAGGGGATGCTGAGGGGTTCGGGTGTCAGCTGAGATCTGAAGAAACAGAGACGGCCACAGCGTGACGGTGGGGCGGGGGATGGGGGGCGGGTGGTGGCGGTGAGTAAGGGCGGGTGGTGTCAAGGGAGATTCCAGGTACAGGAAACAGCAAGACTGAGACTCATGGGTTCTGAGGAGCGGGAAGGAGGCAGGCGGGCAGCTCTGAAACTTGTGGGACGGGAGAGCAATGCAGCGGTGAAGGAGCGCCTCTTTTCCAGGCATGGCCCCTTAGCGACCTCATGGTTTACAGTCTCAGTCTGTCATTGGGAATAATCCTTAATGGGAATGTTGCCGCATTAATATCACACCTGTTTGTCAGGTGGGTTTTTTTTGAGACAGAGTTTCGCTCGTTACCCAGGCTGAGTGCAGTGGTGTGATCTCGGCTCACTTCAACCTCTGCCTCCTGGGTTCAAGCCATTCTCCTGCTTCAGCCTCCTGAGTAGCTGGGATTACAGGCACCTGTCACCACACCCAGCTAATTCTTTGTGTTTTTAGTAGAGATGGGGTTTTGCCATGTTGGCCAGGCTGGTCTCGAACTCTTGGCCTCAGGTGATCCGCCCGCCTCGGCCTCCCAGAGTGCTGGGATTGCAGGCGTGAGCCATCATGCCTGGCCTGTTTTTGTTTGTTTTGTTTTGCAGTTTTGAGGATCTCATCAGGTTCATTTAGGGCGAAATAAACTGACCCTCCAAGGGACTTAATGACTTATGCTGAAGGACCCTGTGAAAACCTAAATGGTATGCTTTAGGCCTCGAAGCTGACAGAAGAGTGTGTTTTTAAAAGTTCTTTGTTATGGTATAATTTTAGATTTACAGAATTACAAAAAGAGTGCAGAGAGTTTTCACACACCCTTGACCCAGCTCCCACTAATGTTAACATCTTACGTAACCATTGACCTTAAGTCTCAAGAGTGATGGATGTGTGTGCTTCTGTGCATTCGTGCACGCATGCACACACACGCACACACACAGTGCGAGGGAGACAGCCCTGGTGTCCGTCAGTCTTTTCATAGCTCATCACATTTCTGTCCTGGATACAGAGTGGACGGACTCTGGCCAGGGCAGAAGCAGGCAAGGAGCTACTTTGAAGCTGAAGTTCCAAAGCAGTAGATATGGGAGAGCAATCAGCTGCCCAAGAGCTCTGAGTGTCATGTGAACCCAGTGCCACTTGAACTTTATTTAGTAGGAGATTGGCCTGAGATACTTAATATAGAAATCCCAGCCGTCATGTGAGAATTCCATTCTGCGCAAATACAAATACAAGAGAATTTGGGAATGTTCGCTTTGGCTTGGGTCACGCCAAGTTATCTCACTTCTTTCCCATCTAATTCACAAATGAGAACACCAACAATGTATACCACGGCATTAACTAACACAGCACTGCGTTAACCAACACAGCACTGCATTAACCGACACAGCACTGCGTTAACTAACACACCACTGCGTTAACTAACACAGCACTGCGTTAACTAACATACCAATGCGTTAACTAATATACCACTGCATTAACTAAAGAATCAGGAGCATCCATCTACCCATCTGCAGGGATTTGAGCTGTACTCAGTAGTTCTTTGCCCTGGAAGTGGTCCACGTTATTTTGGAAGGGGATATTCAATTCAAATGATGGCAGCCATTGGCGCTCACGCCCGGGCTCAGGAGGGAAGCCACTCCCTTCCAGGCTGATGCTGACGCCATCCCTCCAGAACGCAGCTGTCTCAGGGGAGGCTCTGGGACAGCTGCTTCTGGCTCAGGCTGCCCAGCTGGGAGAAGGGGACGTTGAAATTGCAAGAGGAGTCATGGTTGAGAGAGAGCCGTGCACCTGTGGCAGGAATCCTGCGGCAGACAAGGCTTTGTTGGTGGCAGGCGCTCACCTTCTGACACGCCCCCTTTCCTGTGGATGAAGTGCAGTTTTCCAAAAGCAGGAGTGGAATGCTGTGGAACTTGTGCGGAGCTCTCAGTCTCTTTGGGGACTCCTGGTATTATAAAGGGGTGCTGTATTAGCAGAGGTACAAACAAAACGCTTCAGTGCTTTGGATTTCTTTGGCTAAGGATAGATCTTAATTTGAATCATGTTTTTCCTACTAGAGCCAATTTCAAAAAAATAAAATTTGCATCCACATGTTTAAATATTATACTTTTAGCATTAAAACACATGCCTGTCTCAGAGACTATTTTTTATTTAACATTTCAGAATGTTAAATACAAAACCAGCTTAAATACAGCATGATGATACCACTACGCCTCTGAAAAACTTTGTATTTGAGTCATGACACCTCTGAGGCTTGTTCATGCTGGTGGCTTTTTATTTTCCTTTTCACTGACCAGGCGTGCGACTTTGTGTGAAATAGGGTTTGTGAAATAGATTGTGTCAGCGCTATCTGTGTGCCTTAAAACAAAGTATTGCCGGGCGCGGTGACTCACGCCTGTAATCGCCGCACTTGGGAGGCTGAGGCAGGTGGATCACTTGAGGTCAGGAGTTCGAGACCAGCTTGACGAACATAGTGAAACTGTCTCCACTAAAAATACAAAAATTAGCCAGGCATGGTGGCGCACGCCTGTAGTCCCAGCTACTTGGCAGGCTGAGGCAGGAGCATTGCATGAACCCGAGAGGCAGAGATTGCAGTGAGTGAAATCGTGCCATTGCACTCCAGCCTGGGTGACAGAGTGAGACTCCATCTCAAAACAAAACAAAACAAAACAAAAAACAAAAGTATTTTGCTGTTAAGAGAAAGCAAAACAATGGTAGGTCTTTAACAGAGACTTGAGGCTGCTGCTGCATATTGTGATTCTCATCGGTGAAGTCTTCACTTGGTTGGAAAACAGTGTATTTTCCAACCTCGTGTCCCCTAGTGTCCCTTGGTGGGACTTCCCTGCAGCCCCTGAGCTGTTCTCCAGGCTCTGCGCTGCAGCGAAGGCGTGTGTGTCTTACGAGGGGATGTACACTCACTTCCACCTTATTACCTCACTCCCCAGAATGACCTCCGGAGTTGGATGACGTGGTCCCGTTTGTGAGAAATAGAAGAGACACTTAGAAATTTTAAGAAACTCAAACAAGGTCACACTGGTAGTGAGTAGTAAAGTCAGAATTCCAGGCCTGTTTTTCAGTCCCAAATCCACTGCTTATTCTCCCAGACCACAGGTCAGCAAATTGACCTCTGGGTCAAATCGATGCCCCTGTCTGCTGTTATAAATAAAGTTTTATTGAGACACAGCCACACTCACTCACTTCCGTATTTTCTGTGACTTCCTTCCTGCTACAGCTGCTGAGTTACAGCAGAGACTATGTTGCCCTCAAAGCCTGAAATAGTTAATGTTTTCCTCTTTATGGGAAACGTTTGCCAAGCCCTGCCCTGGGCCGTGGCTGAAGGAGCATCTCGGTTGAGTCTGTCAGTAGGTTTTTCCCACCACAACCAGGAATGCCTTTGTGATGGAGTTCTTGCTCTTCTGAAAAGGCGTGACTGAGTGTGGTGGCTTGTGCCTGTAATCCCAGCACTTTGGGAGGTGGGCAAATCACTTGCCGTCGGGAGTTTGAGACCAGCCTGGGCAACACAGCAAAACTCTGTCTCTACAAAAATTACAAAAACTAGCCAGGCCTGGTGGTACACGTCTGTAGCCCCAGCTACTTGGGAGGCTGAGGTGGATTGATTGCTTGAACCCGGAGGCAGAGCTTGCAGTGAGCTGAGATTGTGCCACTGTACTCCAGCCTTGGTGACAGAGTAAGACTCTGTCTTCAAAAAAAAAAAAAAAGGCCGGGCACGGTGGCTCACACACACCTGTAATCCCAGCACTTTGGGAGGCTGAGGTGGGTGGATCATGAGGTCAAGGGATCAAGACCAGCCTAGCCAACATGGTGAAACCCCGTCTCTACTAAAAAAAAAATTAGCCTGGAGTGGTGGTGCCTGCCTGTAATCCCAGCTACTCGGGAGACTGAGACAGGAGAATCGCTTGAACCTGGGAGGCGGAGGTTGCAGTGAGCCAAGATCGCGCCACTGCACTCCAGCCTGGGCAACAAAGAGGGAAACTCCGTCCCCCAGAAAAGTGGCGTGAGCCACACAATGAGAAAGAACCTACGTGCCGGGGCAGCCCCGCTGTGCCTGACTGTCTGCTGTCTGGCCCTGGGGCAGGCTGAAACTTCTTACCATGTTCCCATCCAGATGTAGGGTCTGTAATCTTGCCCCTTGCATCTGGGCTGACCTTGTGACTTATTTTGGCCAATAGCTTGTGGTAGAAGTGACACTGTGTAACTTTCAAAATTGAAGGTAAAGAGATCTGCAATTTCTGCTTCATACTTTGGACACCCCTTCTTGGGATCCAGCCACCATATGAGAAGCCCTGGTGGCCATGTGGAAACTGTATCCACAGGACAGAGAGGCCCAGCCATCCCTCCCAGAGCACCAGTACGGGAGGAACCCATTGTACATGTTCTGGCTCTAGTTACTATCTGACCCGAGGGAGACCTCAAAGGCTTTCTGTGTTGGGTGGTAACGACGCATCACAGAAATGTGAATGCTCCCACGTGGGGGCTGTGGCTCTGCCTGTAATCCCAGCATATTTCGAGGCCTAGGTGGGTGGATCCCTTGAACCCAGGGGTTCAAGACCAGTGTGGGCAACATAGCAAGACCCTGTATCTCAAAAATACAAAAATTAGCCAGTCTTATAACCCGGTATCAAATAAATAAATAGATGGATACAAATTTTAAAAAAATTTAAAAAGAATGCTCTCTGCCAGGTGCAGTGGCTCACACCCGTAATCCCAGCACTTTGGGAGGCTGAGGCGGGTGCATCACAAGGTAAGGAGTTCAAGACCAGCCTGGCCAAGATGACGAAACCCTGTCTCTACTAAAAATACAAAAAATTAGCTGGGCGTGGTGGTGGGTGCCTATGATCCCACCTACTCAGAAGGCTGAGGCAGAGAACTGCTTGAACCTGGGAGGCAGAGGTTGCAGTGAGCCAACATGGCGCCCCTGCACTCCAGCCTGGGCAACAGAATGAGACTCTGTCTCAAAAAAAAAAAAAAAAAAAAGAATTCTCTCACAGACAGTCTCATGTCAGTGTTGGAAGACAAGAAATAAAACAAATTTTTGAACTGTTTGCTTACCCAAATGTAAGTCCTAAGAACTCTAAACTATTATCAACTAGAATCTAGGAAGCTACCATGTGACCCTAGCCTAATGTCCTGGAGTGGATGTTGCTGCATTGTGAAGTTACTATGGAAATACAAGTACATGATAAACACGTTAAGCAGATGACAGAATGTTTCCTAAAATACTGAAGTTAAAATATTTGTGCTGGACTTCCTGGAATGAAACGCTTTTCTCATAAGGATTTATGAATTAATTTTACCATGGAATAGTAACGGTATATTTTTAGTGGGTTAAGTAGCTATACTTAAACAAAACAAAACAAAACAAACAGGCTGGGCATGGAGGCTCACATCTGTAATCCAAGTACTTTGGGAGGCCAAGGGTGGATCAGTTGAAGTCAGGAGTTCAAGACCAGCCTGGTTAACATGGTGAAACGCTGTCTTCACTAAAAATACATTAAAAAATACATTAAAAAAAATTAGGCAGGCATGGGTGCGAACACCTGTAGTCCCAGCCTGTTCAGGAGGCGGAACCTGAGAGGTGGAGGGGCGGTAAGCTGAGATCACAGCACCGCACTCCATCCTGGGCCACCGAGCAAGACGCCATCATAAAATAAAATAAAATAAAATCCCTTTCCCAAACTGCCTGGAACCGGAAGTGTTTTAGATTTCAGATTCTTTTAGAATTTGGAATATTTGCATTATATTTGCTGATCGAACATTTCAGATTTGAAAACCTGAAATCCAAAACACTGCAATGAGTATTTCCTTTCAACACCATGCCAGTGCTCAAAAGTTTTGAATTCTGGAGCCTTTTGTGTTTTGAATTTTCAGATTTGGGGTGCTCAACCTGCAGTTATGTGGGGTAAAGTCTATTCAGTTTGATATTAATCAGATGATATCAAATGGAATAGACTTTACCCAGCATAACTGGGTCACAGAACTGTGGAAGTACTAGAATAGTTTATTTATTTATTCTTTAGGAAACAGGGTCTCATTTTGTTGCACAGGCTGGAGTGCAGTGGTGCAATCATGACTCTGCAGCCTCGGCCTCCTGGGCTCAAGCCATCCTCCCTCCTCAGCCTCCCAAGTATCTGGGACTACAGGCATGTGCCACCACACCCGGCTAATTCTTAAATTTTTTTATAGAGATGGCATCCTGCTATATGGCCCAGGCTGGTCTCCAGCTCCTGGGCTCAAGTGATCCACTTGCCTCAGCTTCTCAAAGTGCTGGGATTACAGGCATGAGCCATCACACCTGGCCACCTCTTGACTCTTAACTCCATGTTGAGCTTTTAAAGGGTTTTCTTATTCCTTCTGCCAATAATGCCTTTCTCACCCTTCCAATAGAACAAGCCCCTATTAAAGTTTTAGTTGTTGGGGCTGGGCATGGTGGCTCATGCCTGTGATCCCAGCATTTTGGGAGGCTGAGGTGGGCAGATCACTGGAGGCCAGGAGTTTGAGACTGGCCTGGCCAACATGGCAAAACCCCGTGTTTACTAAAAATCCAAAGATTAGCTAGGCGTGGTGGCACACACCTCTAGGCCCAGCTACTTGGGAGGCTGAAGCATGAGAATCAGTTGAACCTGGGAGGCGAGGCCGCAGTGAGCTGAGATCATGCCGCTGCACTCCAGCCTGGGCAATAAAGTGAGACTGTGTCTCAAAAAAAAGTAAAGTTTTAGTTGTGAAGGGGAAGCTCTGAAGTGTGTTAGACCTAAGGCCGTGGAGGGATTCCCTTGCTCTGAAATGGGACGATCATGCAGAGACGGAGAGAGAGCCCAGCACGGGAAGGCTGGGTGTGGACATCGACCCCCGCCCCTCCCCACGCCCACTCAGAGAGCAAGGGCATGAGCTGTGCCCTCCTGCTGTTGGTGCTCCTAGAAGTAGTGCCCAGCAAGGACCAGTGAGGAGCCGGTATTCCCTACCCTGGGCAGATGCAGTCCTCCCTGCCCACCGTGCACACAGTTCCCAGCCTGTGTGTTTCCTGGTGTCATTTCCTGTCTTGCTATTGCCTTTATGCATTGTGCTTTTCAGGCCCAATAAGGCCATCTTGCCATCCCATGGCACGGCGGCCCAAGGCCCAGCTGTCACTACGCACTTGGTGTGTACGTGACTGTTTGGACCGGTTTCCTGGTAACCGCCCTGCTCATTTCAATGAGAAAGGCTATGGGTGTCTTTTAGGGGAGGGGGAGGGGGCATGGCGTGCTCCCTTCAGCCCCTCTGCGGCTTTCGTCCTTGGCTGCACTGTGTCCTGGGCATTCTCATACAGAGGCTCTTGGCTTCTTCACTCAATACCACACATTCCTAATTGTTTGAGCTACTCCTTGAGTAATCCGAAGTTCGCTTTGGATTACTGATCAAAAGCGGCTGATCAAAACTGAGCCGTGCTTTCCCAGATGCGTGTGTTAGTGCCTGGCGGAGAATTTCTTCTTTTCAGTCACGCTGATTTAAGTCGGGAATCTGACTTTTAATTGTGGACCAAGCAAACCCCCCTTGCCTCTCTAGGGATTACTTGGAATTAATAAAATCAGGTACTTTCTCACACATGTGTCTGAAGTAGGGATCGTTAACTGAAGAACTTTTATGTGGTACAGTTTGTTCCGAAAATTAGGACTTTGAGGACTTTGTCAATTATGGTTGAGCACATTTTTTATTGAAAAGAACAAGATATGTAGCTAAGTGGCTGTGTCCAGGCTGAGATGTTCCTTCTCACTCGATCCTACAGAGAAGTCAAAATATGGTGACAACTGCAGTTTCCATGGCTGCGGAATCTGTTTTCAAAACACACGCTGTGATTTCCCTGTAGTTCAGTGCACAGTGAGAAGCTAATATGGAAATGGAAATGAAGCTTTTCGAAATACATGCCTTAAAACAAAAACTTCCAGCTCTTCGTTGGTGCTTGGCTGAGACTGTTCGTCTTTTTCAGGCTTTGTAAGGTTTGCGGGTTAATTGCAGAAGTTGCCGGCAGTGAGACCCGGTGGACTGTCGCTCTGCGGCTAGTCAGGAACCCCTCACTTCCTTCTCATTTCCGAACACGACAGATGGGTCAGTGAATAGCCAGGCTGCTTCATAGGGGGGTATATTTGTAATTGGCCTGTCACGTTAATTTTTTTTCTTTTTTGGCAATTAGCTTTTTTGATGTGAATTTTCAAAAAATGTATTTATTTAGAAACTGGTTCTTGCGACCAGGCGCAGAGGCTCACCACGCCGGTAATCCCAGCACTTTGGGAGGCCGAGGCGGCGGATCACCCAAGGTCAGGAGTTTGAGACGTCCTGGCCAATGTGGTGAAACCCTGTCTCTACAAAAGTACAAAAATTAGCCCGGCACGATGGTGGGTGCATGTAATTCCAGCTTTCCGGGAGGCTGAGGCGGAAGAATCGCTTGAATCTGGGATGTGGAGGTTGCGGTGAGCCAAGATCATGCCATTGCACTACAGCCTGGGCCAGAGAGCAAGACTCCATCTCAAAAAAAAAGAAAGAAACAGGGCCTTACTCTGCCACCCCGGGTGGATCGAAGCTCACTGCAGCCTTGAACTCTGAGGCCCCAGCAGTCCTGCTGCCTTGGCCTCCCAGGCAGCTGGGACTCCAGGCGTGCCACCACGCGCAGCTAACTTTTCTTCTTTTTAAATTTTTGTAGAGACTCAGTTTCACTGTGTTGCCCTGGCTGGTCCCAAACTCTCGGCCTCAAACGATCCTCCCGCCGTGGCCTCCCAAAGCCCTGTGATTACAGGCGTGAGCCACTGCACGTAGACCACGTAGTTGTAGTTAAAAGAGTTGGATTGGTTATTTTTTAGTGCCTTGGGCATAAAGGCTGAGTCACTAAGTTCAGTCTGCACCCATTGAGTTTTACCGTGTTTCAGGCACTGAGGTCAAAACAGTGAACTAAAACAGGCAGATGTGAGTAAGGGATGATACGTCATTAGTCTCCACTTGAAATTTATACATAGCCTGTTTGCAGGACGGCACCTGTTGAAATAGGGTCTACATTTCACCAACAAGTTAGCCTTTACTACTTATGGGAAATTACCTCCACGGTAACTGCAGAGCAGTCATTTATTGAGCACTTACTGTATGCTTAGAGTGCATTTTTCTTTACATGATTGTGTTAGTTCAGTTAATCCTATAACAGCTTCCCATTTTATAGACGAGAAAACTGAGGCTGGTAGGGGTTAACTGACTTTCACTTGGCCAGCGTCATACAGTGACCTGTTCTGACCGTGTCTTTCTGTCCCTGTAGGGTTTGAAGTTCCAGTGGAAGTGCTTTAGGAAATGCATTTGTGTCTGTGTGGTCATGGTTAGGAGATGTGCTTTTGTCCACTTGTTTAAAAGTTGTGGAGGCCGGGCGTGGTGGCTCATGCCTGTAATCCCAGCACTTTGGGAGGCTGAGGTGGGTGCATTACCGGAGCACAGGGGTTTTTACAACATAGTGAGACCCCGACTCTGTACACATACACACAATTAGCCGGGCGTAGTGGTGCATGCCTGTAGTCCCAGCTACAGGGGAGGCTGAGGTGGGAGGATTGCTTTAGCCTGGGAGGTCAAGACTGCAGTGAGCTGTGATCGCGCCACTGCACTCCAGCCTGGGTGACACAGCAAGACCCTGTCTCAAAAAAAGGAAGCTGTGGGTGGGCCGGATGGTGCAGTGATGCTAAGCTCATTCAGCTCTCAACAGGGAGGGCTGGATTTGTCACGTTGGAGGTCAAACAAGGACCTAATAAGGAGGGTCACTGAGGACTGTTGGGTGTAGTTCTCTGGGTGGGGATGGGCGGAGATGGGCTGCTTGTGAAGATGAAATTCTACTGGAAATATTCTTTAATTACACTGCACATGTCTCACCTCTATTTAAATAGAGATACTGTGTTCTGCACCTTGTTCTGTGACCTGCCATTTTCGCACTGAATCTCTCCCCAGAGCGTCTTTTCTTGGCCACCACGTCATTCTCTGCAGTGTCACTGGATGTGGTGTTGAGGTGAAAAATGTGCAGACGTGATATACAGGATGACCATGCCTTATTTAATCAAAATCTGTATTATTAGACATTTTCATTTTCCAATTTTTAACAGTTATATAAATGCTGAGAAAAGTTACATCTTTGTATGCAGTTATGATTTTTCTTAGAAAATAATTAAAGAAGTGGAATTGCGTTTTTTTTTTTTTTCTGAGACAGAGTTTCACTCTTGTTGCCCAGGCTGGAGTGCAATGGTGCGGTCTCTGCTGCTGCAGCAATTCTCCAGCCTCGACCTCCCCAGTAGCTGGGATTACAGGTGCCCGCCACCACGCCCGGCTAATGTTTGTATTTTTAGTAGGGATGGGGTTTCATGATGCTGGCCAGGCTGGTCTTGGACTCCGGACCTCAGGTGATCCGCCTGCCTCAGGCTGTGCTGGGGTTACAGGTGTGAGCCACCGCGCCCGGACTGGAATTGCTTTTGGTTCGTGCTCCTGGGTGTGAGTGAGCTTGTCAGCTGCACCCTGGTCAGCAGCACAGGTTGTAATTATAATTCATGCCAGTTTGACAGATGACATCATAGTAGCTCATATTTGTTTTATTTTTCATTTCCTTGATTACCAGTGATATTTTTTTCCTGAAAACTTTTCCGACTGAAGTTTATTGTTGTTGCTGTTGTTTGGAGACAGGGTCCTGCTCTGTCACCCAGGCAAGAGTGTGGTGGTGCCACCATGGCTCACTGCAGCCTTGGACGCCTGGTCTGAAGCCGGACTCCCATCCCAGCCTCTCAGTAGCTGGGACCACCGGTGCGTACCACTGTACCTGCTACTTTTGTTTATTTTTTGTAGAGATGAGGTCTCACTTGTTGCCCAGCCTGGTCTCCAACTCCTGGGCCTTGGTCTTCCAAAGTGCTGGGATTGCAGGCAAGAGCCACCACGTCCAGCACTGAAGCTTCTTTGCCGAAGATGCAGGTGTGGTCCCGCGGCTTGTGCCTGCTGGGTGTTCTTTCTGTGTCCCAGCTTTTTGTTCTGCTAAGTTTTAAATCTGTGAGAGGTGCAGTAAGAGTCCAGTGAAGTACACCGAGTTTCTCTTATGCGTTTGTTAGCATGTGTGCCAGCTGCTGGTGCAATAAACGGGCTTGGGCTCAACGCCAGCGTCACCTGTTGGTTCCTAGGCCTGTGGGCAAGTTACTTCCGGCCCCGGTCTCCCCACTGGTGACTTGAGGAGGGCGATGATGTGGCCCCGTGGGTTTGGACAGACACTCCTTGGGGTAATGCGCCCAGGCCTGGCCAGGCACACGGTCACTGTGCAGTAAATGGCAGCCAGTGCTGCCCTTTCCCTTGCTGGAGTCCTGATGTTTTAAAAGCCAAGTTCTCCTCGGGAGTGAGTGCAGTGGAACCCGGGCCGAAGGAGGACTCACAGGCAGACCTGTGCTCTTCCTCTCCCACCCGTGTCTCATAGTCCCGGGCCTCTTTCTCACGCTAGCTGTCATGTTAACTTTATCCTAGGCCGCGGCAGCTAGGCAGCCGCTGTTTTTGACCAGGGGAGGTTCATTCCTCATCCAGGCCTGTTCACTGGGAGGCATGAGGCCCCATGTGCTTGCCTTCCCGTAGACACCCACACTTGGCAGGGCATGGTGGCTCATGCCTGTGATCCCAGCACTTGGGAGACGGAGGCGGGCTGATCTCCTGAGGTCGGGAGTTTGAGACCAGCCTGGCCAACATGGTGAAACCCTGTCTCTACTGAAAATACAAAAATTAGCTGCCCATGGTGGTGCGTGCCTGTAATCCCAGCTACTCAGGAGGCTGAGGCAGGAGAATTGCTTGAACCCAGGAGGCGGAGGTTGCCGTGAGCTGAGATTTTGCTTATTGCACTTTAGTCTGGGTGAAACTCTGTCTCAAAAAAAATATCCGCTCTCTCTTCCCTCTTTCTTTCTCCCCTAGAGACCCCCTGCCATTCAGAGTGATGACACAGGAGTGTGGGCCTCGGGCCATCTAGCTCTTCCTGGGCAAAGTTTTCCTCTTCAAAGCAACAGCTTTTCAGCCTGGAGTGTCATGTTTCCAACAAGCCACCCCACAGAGATTTGGGACGAGGCTACCACTCCTACCACTCCTCCTGGCTTTGGCCAGCTTCCAGAATTCCTCCTGGTGTCCTGGGAATGCAGAGAACCCCGCTTCAGGTTCTGATTTTCTGATTGGAAGTTACAGTGGGGCAGGTAACAACATCCCGCTGGGATGCTTCTCTGAAAACTGTCTTCATCCTGCCAGCTGCCTGTCAGGCTGGCCTGTGCCCCTTGGCTGGCAGTATGAAGTGTCCAGAGGCCACTGTGTACCCGAAAGAGCAACCCTGTTGGCCCGGTTTGCTGGGGAAGCCCCTTTGCAGAGCAGTGTCCCGTAGTCACCATTCCTACACTGGCCTGGGAGTGCTGTCTCTCCAGGAGTCGACAACCGAGTTTTATTCAAGACTTTTATTCTGACTTAGCTTTTTGGGGTCTTTGAGGTGGTGGGTCTTCACTGGCCCTGGGCCAGCCGGTCTCACTGAACTTGCTTTGTGCCTGAGCGCTCTGCTCGTAAAGGTTCCATTGTAAACACAAGAGGAGGCCGCTGGATGCAGGCGCTGCTGCTCAGCCTCTTAGCCTGGTTTCCTGTGTCAGGAGGGGAGCTATTTATGGCGTCCTATAAATCTGCTGCCATCAGCTAGGGAGAGCTGCGACCATTACGTAAGGCAGTCGGCGTGCAGCTTTTCCCCTCTTTCCTCCTCACTCTGGGAGACAGGGATGAGCTTGCAGAAGGCAGCGTGGTTTGGGATTTCTTTGCTCTCTCAGTTGCAGAATTATTTTTGGAAATGGGGATTTGGTCACACGACAGCAGCCTCCATTCATGAGACGCGGATCGATTCCGTGGGTCTCTCCTTACTTCATAGGTGTTCACTGGGGGCCGTGCACGCGCTGTGCGTTTGCTTCCGTCCTGAGCAAGGTTTAGAGCAGACAGAGGGTTGGATCCGGGAACTAAATTGGGTCAGAGTCGTTTTTCTGCAGTTGCTTTGAGTTGTGGAAATTTTCTTTGAGCGACCGTTGATTTATTAGGGGGATTCACTTTCTCCAGAGCCAGAGAAAGGTTTAGCCTTAAGAGTGGCATTTGTTTTGTGTGTATGTGTGTGCATATGTGTGTTTGTGTGTTCCTGAGCCCGAGTGCACGTGAAATGAGAGCGAGAGGGCAGACACACACGACGCAGACACCTGCAGCGCCGTCCACGTGCAAGTCCGCCCTGAAGTCATTCGAGCAGAATCTGACGGGGCCTCCGGGGGCCCTAGCCGTCCCGGCTTGTGCTTTTCAGGAGGCCCTGGGGTCTCTCCCAGTCGCTCACCGAGGCCCTGGCAGCTGTCCTTGACCCTTTGTCCTCGCCTTCCCTGTGCCTCGGTGACCCTGACCCTGCTCCCACTTTGAGTGCCGCTGCGGCTGTCAGCTCCTCTAGATCTTTCTCATTCTGTGGGTGTCACACACACCCCCTCTTCCAAGGTGCTGCCCCCCTTCACAGCCCAGGGGAGCAGTAGTTGCAGTTTTTCAGTGATCGGCAATGCTTCCCAGTCCGATATCTACAGTTATTTAGATAAACTTTGATCAAGTCACTAATCTTTCCCCAAGCCTTTTCCCCAACCCCTGCCTCAGAAATGGGGGTGATTCTACCAAGCTCTAGCGTATGACCACTCTACAGGCAGGACCCGTGGCCCGTTGCCTGCGAAAGCCCACCATGAGCTGCGGAGCACGAGGGTCCTGTGAGGCCGACGGTGGCTTCTTGGCACGCTGGCTCTTTGTCCACCTGGCGCTGTCGCTGTGAGCCTTCAACTCACCCTCCACCTGTTCGACTTGTACCCGCTATTTTCCGCTGTGCAGCCACTTGTCCGGCTATTTAAGGAGATGGCCCGGACCGATGGGAATGCCAGAAAGGTCAAACGAGGCGGGAGGGTGGTAGGATGAAGAGGGGAAGGACGGACCTCTTGCGTGGCTGCCCGTCAGCTGCCCCCAACACAGCGTTCAGACCCCACCATCGGCCGAGCTGGGGTATGCGTGTTTCTTACACGGACTCGAGCAGTCTCAGCGGGTCTTGGCTTTGAGTTCCTTTGCCCCCATTTCAACAGGAGGGTTGTTTTAAGAGACAGTGGACAGAGGTAGGAAAGTGGTCAGTGGTCAGTCACATGGAATGGCCGATTCTCCACTGGACCGTGAGCTCCTTTAAGAACAATGCTACTCACAGCCGTCATAGGGCAAGCAGTGTCTTTGGAGCCATTCAAAGCTAGGCTCACATCCTGGCCCTGTTTCCTCTCTGTGCTTCCTCTCTTGTAAAAAGTGGGTGCTGATGTTACTTTGCAGGCTGTGAGCCTTAAGCAGGGACATGCCTGCAAATTACTGAGCATCGTGCCAGATCACTGCCTTGTTTTGCAAGGCCCATCATGAGTGAGCTGGCCGCAGAGGAGCTGAGGCCTTAGAGTGCCCACCCTGGTTCCAAGTGACTGTCTGCAAGTTAGCTAGCTTCCAGGGGGGTCGATTGCTCCTCAGGTGGAAAGGCAGTGCTGAAAACACATGCCTCCATTGCATGTTCAGCAGCAAAATGCCTGTGATGCTGAGGGTGAGTCTCAGACTTTTTTTTTTTTTTTTTTTTCTTTCCAACTTTTATTTTAGGTTCAGGGAGCACAGGTGCAGGTTTATTACATGGGTGAGTTGCCTGCCACAGGGGATTGGTGTACAGATAATTTCATCAGTTAGGTAATTAGCACTGCACCTAATGGATTTCAGTCCTCACCCTCCTCCTTCCCTAAGTAGGCCCCATTGTCTGGTGTCTATTGTTTCTTTGGGTCCATATGTATTCAGTGTGTAACTTCCACTTACCAGTGAGAAAACGTGGCATTTGGTTTTCTGTTCTTGCATTAAATGACTTGGGATAATGGCCTTCAGCTCCATCCGTGTTGCTGCAAAGATTATTTTGTTCTTTTTTTGTGGCTGCGTAGTATTCTGTGGCATCTGTCCACATTTTCTTTGTCAGGTCCACCATTGATGGCCATCTAGGTTCATTCCATGGCTTTGCTATTGTTTATTATTATTATTTAAATCAAAAAAACGTAATCAAGGGATGGGGTCTGGTTAGCTGCAGTGGCTCACGCCTGTAATCCTGGCTACTCTGGAGGCTGAGGTATGAAAATTGCTTGAACATGGGCAAGGGAGGTTGCAGGGAGCTGAGATAGTGCCACTGCACTCTAGCCTGGGTGACACAGTGAGACTCTGCTCACCCCACCCCCTAAAAAAAAGAGGTATGAGGTATCTCTATGTTGCCCAGGCTGGTCTTGAACTCCTGGGCTCACGTGCTGTTGTGAAGAGTGCTGGGATGAAGATACGTGTGCATATGTGTTTATGGTGGATGATTTACATTCCTTTGGGTATATGCCCAGTAATGGGATTGTTGGGTTAGGTGGTAGTTCTATTTTAGATTATTTGAGAAATCTCCAGAGTGCTTTCCACGGTGGCTGAACTAGTATATAATACATTTCTACCAGCAGTGTATAAGCACATCCTTTTCTCCTCAACCTCACCAGCATCTGTTATTGTTTGACTTTTTAGTAGCCATTCTGACCTATCTTATTGTGGTTTCAATTTGCATTTCTCTAATGATTAGTGATGTTCAGCTTTTTTTTCATATGCTTTTTGGCCATGTATATGTCTTTCTTTGAAAAGTGTCTGTTCATGTCCTTTGCCCATTTTAAAATTTTTTAGAATTTTATTTTATTTGTTTTCATTTTTATTTATTAAATTGTTATTATTTTTTTGAGACAGAGTCTTGCCCTGTTGCCCAGGCTGGAGTGTAGTGACGCAATCTCGGCCCACTGCAGCCTCTACCTCCTGGGTTCATGAGATTCTCCTGCCTCAGCCTCCTGCCTCACCACACTGGTTAATTTTTTATATTTTTAGTAAAGACGAGATTTCATCATGTTGGCTAGGGTGGTCTTGAACTCCTGACCTCAGGTAATCTGCCTGCCTCAGCCTCCCAAAGTGCTGGGATTACAGTTGTGTGCCACTGCACCCAGCCTCCTTTGCTCATTTTTTAATGCTTTTGTTTCTTGTAAATTTATTTAAGTTCCTCATAGATTTGGGATATTAGACTTTTTTCTTTTTTAAACGAAGTTTCACTCTTGTCGCTCAGGCTGGAGTGCAATGGCTTGATTTCGGCTCACCGCAACCTCCGCCTCCTTGGTTCAAGTGATTCTCCTGCCTCAGCCTCCGGAGTAGCTGGGATTACGGGTGCCTGCCACCACTCCCAGATAATTTTTTTCATTAGTAGTGGCGGGGTTTCACCATGTAGGCCAGGCTGGTGTCAAACTCCTGACCTCAGGTGATCCACCTGCCTTGGCCTCTCAAAGTGGTGCAATTGCAGATGAGAGCCACCAGTCCTGGCCAGATATTAGACTTTTATCAGATGTTTATCTGTGGGTTGTCTGTTTATTGATAGTTTATTTTGCTGTGCAGAAGCTCTGTAGTTTAATTAGATCCCGCTTATCAATTTTTGTTTTTCATTGTAATTGGTTTTAGTGTCTTTGTCATGAAATCTTTGCCTGGGCTCATGTCTAGAATGGCATTTCCTAGGTTTTCTTCTTAAGTTTTTATAGTTTTAAGTTTGATCTTTTACTCTTTAGTCCATCTTGAGTAGATTTTTGTATGTGGTAGAAGGAAGAGATTCACTTCCAACCTTCTGTATATGGCTAGCCAGTTATCCCAGCACCATTTATTGAATAGGGAGTCCTTTCCTCATTGCTTGTTATTGTTGGCTTTGTAAAAG
Source organism: Sapajus apella (assembly GCF_009761245.1). Classification (NCBI taxonomy): domain Eukaryota; kingdom Metazoa; phylum Chordata; class Mammalia; order Primates; family Cebidae; genus Sapajus; species Sapajus apella. Next base: position 1,413,186 of record NW_022437083.1, read on the forward strand.
ATCAGATGGTTGTAGATGTGTGGCATTATTTCTGGGTTCTTTAACCTGTTCCATTGGTTTATGTGTTTGTTTTTATACCAGTACCATGCTGTTTTAGTTACTGTAGCCTTGTAGTATAGTTTGAAATCAAGTAGTGAGATCCTTCTAGCTTTGTTCTTTTTGCTTATAATTGCTTTGACCATTTGGGCTTGTTGTTGTTGTTGTTATTCCAAGTGAATTTTAGAATATATTTTTCTAATTATGTGAAGAATATCATTGGGAGTCTTACAGGAATAATATTGAATCTGAAATTGCTTTTAGCAATATGGTTATTTTAATTATATTGATTCTTCCTATCCATCAGCATGGAAAGTTTTTCTTTCTTTCTTTTTCTTTTTTTCACTTGAGACAGAGTTTCACTCTGTTGCCCATGCAGGAGTACAGTGGCACCACCACGTCTGGCTATTTTCTGTATTTTTAGTAGAGGCATGATTTTGCCATGTTAGTCAGGCTGATCTCGAACTCTTGACCTTAGGTGATCTGCCCTCCTTGGCCTCCCAAAGTGCTGGGATTGCAGGCCTGAGCAACCGTGCCTTGTCAGAAGCTCCTTTTTTGACCCCTTGGGAAACAGGTGATTTATTGCTCACAAAGGGCAGTTCTGTCTGCGTGTGATCTCCTAGTAGAAGCTACTTGTGTGTGGGTGAGAATGGTTTCACGCTCATCACACCAGGGAGTGGAGAGGGACTGGGCAGGGTGCACAAGCCCTCCTGCAATTCCACTGCCCTCTTTTGTAGCCCGTGCGGTGGCACAGCCGGAAGGCAGGGTTGTGGAAGGTCGCCCGGTCTCTTGGTCCCTTCCTCGTCCAGATGAGGGGTCTGAGGCCTGGGACATGACACAGTTTTCTTAGTGTCAAACAGCTCTTCGAGTTTTAGTTCTGGTTCTGAGTCCCAAAAATTACATAGGTTGGAGGGGAATGGGGAGAAAATATTAGGAACTTGACAGGTGTATTTTGTTAGCAAATTTGAGTTCAGTAGCAAACTGGCATAAAGTTGAACAGTGTGTTAAGAACTCTTGACAAGCGGGGGGCTGGAATTGTTGAGCACGGAGTTGGGAAGAGTGGGGCAGGGGACCTGGGCCGCCCAGCCAGGCTCAGCTTCCATGTGTACTTTATCTGACTTCTTTTCCTGGCACCTCTTTTGCTGAAAAATTGACCAGGTTGCAGAATTTCTCACTCCTCTGCTGAGAAAAATCCTGCCTTCCTGCAGCTCCCTGGGCAGAACTCAGTAAACTCAACAGAGGCGCTTTCATCTCTCAGCGCCCCACCATCCACTCGCACTTTTCTTAAGCCTTGTTTGTTTCCTCTGCCTGAAAGAAGCCTTTTGCTTGGTGTGCCAGGGTTTGCTGGAGCCAGAGAGCATCCAGGGCAGGGGATGCTTTGTTCCTGAGCCCCTGTGAAACCTCAGAAATGCCCGTTTACATTAGAGTGAAGTTAGGCTGGCACCTTGGGGAAAGGTTGTCACCTTTGCCCTACAAATTGCTAGGTGTCCCCAGAGGGCACATGCTGTGACTCATTCTCCAAGCTAGAAAGTGGGTGGAGGCATTGCAAACCAGCTTTTGAGTGGTCTATAAACGAGGTCTCCTGATCCTTAAATTGTTGTGTCTGGGTCATTTTATATGTTTGACTATTAAACTACATTTTTTGCGGGGTGGGGGGTGGATAGGATCCCACAGTCACCCAGGCTGGAGTGCAGTGGCACACTCAGGGCTCTCTTCAGCCTCAGCGTAACTTCCCAGCCTCAGGTGATCTCCCACCTCAGCCTCCCTAGTAGCAGGGACCACAGACACATGCCACCATGCCTGGTCAATTTTTTGTTTTTTTTATAGAGACAGGGTTCCTCCATGTTATCCAGGCTGTCTTGAACTCCTGGGTTCAAGCCATCTCCCTGCCTGGGCCTCCCAAAGTGCTAGGATTACAGGTGTGAGCCACTGGGCCTGGCCTCTTTAAGCCACATTTGCTGTGTGTTGGTCTGTATTGAAAATGAAGTAAGGTTAAATTGGAGCAGTCATACAGAGCCCGCGGGCCGTGGTCTGCATATTTGGAACACTTAGGAGTGCCTCAGGTGGTTTCCTGTTGGTCCTCAAGGTTAGCAGTGTGAAATTTGGGAGTTTAGACCCTTTGGTTCCTGTGTAAATTGTAAAACCTCAGCTTTAAGCTTCAGGGGATCCTCAGAGTCATTTGCACCAAACCCCATCTTCACTTGTCATTATTCCGTAGACATTTAGTTAGTACCTCGTATGTGCCAGTGCCAGGCCATGCTTCCAAGGAGCTCACAGTTTTTCGGGGGAGATCAGCACTGGACAGACGGTGGTGGATGGACAGTGCACGAAGCTTGTGTCTGATGGAGAGGCTTTCCCAGAGCATCCTCCGTGAAACAAATGCCACGTAGATGGGTGGGTGGAGAGAGGTTCCGTGCTAACACAGGTTTGGAAATGCTGGCATGTGAATATTCTAGTGGAACCAAGAAAAGCGCCCGATTCCGAGAATCTGGAAATTATAATGTTAATGATAGTAATTATTTTGAGAATCTAATTCGTACTAGACACAGAGGTAAGTGCCTTCTATGGATAAGTGCCTCACGTTTTATAGGATTCGGTTGTTTGGATGTGCCATAATGTATAACTTTTTCTATGACTAGAAATTGAGGTTGTTTTCCATTTGATTTTAATGGGTGAAAGTTTAGTCTTGTCATTTCAAGAGGGGCCTCTCGGGCATCCGAATAGCTTGCCAGTGGCTGCACATGTCAGACGTTTTATGGATTTCAGAACTGTGGCTTGTGTTCTCTTTTGAGTCTTGAGAGAGGTGAGCATTTGCTGATGTCTCCAAATTTTGTTTTTTTCAGAAAGTTCTTATACGTGCAACATTGATTTTGTAGCAGTATGTTTCTGGGACACATAGGTGCTAGGAGGGAAGCAGTAGTGATTTGGGACTACTGATGAGGATTTAGGCTATCTCCCTCATTTTATAGATCATGACAGGGAAAGTTGTCTAAGGCTTACTTGTAAAACCTCTTTAAGAAATCTTTACATTTTAGGGCCAGGCCCTGTGGCTCATGCCTGTAATCCGAATATTTTGGGAGGCCCAGGTGGGTGGATCACTTGAGTTCAGGAGTTTGAGACCAGCCTGACCAACATGATGAAACCCTGTCTCTACCAAAAGTACAAAAATTAGCTGGGCATGGTGGCGCACGCCTGTAGTCCCAGCTACTCAGGAGGCTGGGGCAGGAGAACTGCTTGATCCCAGGAGGCCTGGGCTTCAGTAAGCCAAGATCATGCCACTGCACTCCAGCCTAGGAGAGACAGCAAAACCTGTCTCAAAACCAAAAGGGAGAGAGAAATCTTTACATATTAGAACCTTTGTAAAAACAAACAAAAAACCGTATTGATTTACATGAAACTGTCTTAGTTTTCAGAAGAACAATTGCATTTTGCAAAGGGAGAAAGTATTTCAAATTTCTGTGTGTAGGTCAGATGGAACCTGTCTGAGTACAGGTTGAAGAAGGCTTAACGAAGCTTCAGTTTGTTCATGCATTTTAAAACCTTCACGTCCACGTTCGTGATCTACCGTTTTTCTGCCTACAGCATCTTTGTGTGCGGATTCATTCCTGTCTGCACTGACACTTCCTCCTCATGGCGGCATGGTTGACTTCTTGAGAGCTGTCCCATAATTAATGGCTCAGTCCTCTGCTGTGGCTTGTTAGGCTGGTCCTAGCATTTCGTGTCCTACGTCTTCGACCTGTATACACGCGGGCCAGAGAGCCACAGTACCTTTTGTCAGGCTGCTCTTCCAAATTTACACTCCTCACCTCACTTCGGTAATACGTAAGGCTGGAAGCTCCTTAAGCCAGCTGTGAATCTGGACATTGTTATACTTTGAAAATCTTTGCGATTGTTGTTTTAAGTTCACTGTTAAGGTTCCCTGAACTGTCTGGGGGTGGGTGGGTGTTGGGTTTTGGCAGGGGGAAGGATCTTTTCTATCCTTTGCCCATTTTTCTTTTGGGCTGTTTGCTTTAGCTTTGTGAATGAAGTGCTTTATTCACATGTTGGCTTTAGGTGTTCCTGGTTTAATTTCCCTGCTGGTTGTACTTTGCTACATCTTCCTCACCTTTTGAGCTCTTTATGGTGACCTGCGTTAGTGAGAGCCCATGAGGTGTCATCTGTCATCAGACTTGGAGCTCTTCAGGACCATCGGAGTCTTTGAGCTTCTAAGTATCTGCCAACTGTTTTTGTGTATAACAGTAGCTTAATTGGGTATAGAAGTCTTATGTGACCATCTTTCACTTAAATTTCTGAGGAACTGGCCAGGTGCCGTGGCTCATGCCTGTAATCTCAGCACTTTGGGAGGCTGAGGCGGGAGGATCACTTGAGTCCAGCAGTTTTAGACCAGCGTGGGCAATATGGCAAAACCTTGTCTCTACTAAAAATACAAAAATTAGCTGAATGTGGTGGCGTGTACCTGTGGTCTCAGCTACAGGCTAAGGTGGGAGGATCACCTGAGCCCGGGAGGTCAAGGCTGCAGTGAGCTGTGATGTGCCACTGCACTCCAGCCTGGGTGACAGGAATGGGGCCCTGTCTTAAATAAATAAAATAAAATTGAACTAAGTAAATTCAGAGGAATGATCCCACTGGCATGGCCTGTAGACATCTGGGGATGCCTTTTTAACGTTTGCCAGATTTTTATCTAAGTCTTTGCAATTTAAATTTCCCACTAGATAATGTCTAGGAGTTTATGATTTTCCCGTGGATTTTGTTTGGGTCTTGGTGTAGAGCCTTTTGATTTAAAGGTGTAAGGCTTCACCTCTAGAAAAGCATTTTAAACTTAGTGTTTGTATATCCTCTACCCTTTCTGTCTCAAGCCTTTCTTGGTTTTTCTGGGACTCTCATCAGCGTGTCTTTTTATCTTCTTGGTTTAGGGATGACCTCTCAAGCTAATTTATAGATTCAGTGTCTGCATTCACTAATCTTTTCGCCACTTAATTGAAAGAGACACACAAAGAAAGGGTATGAGAGCTGGGCTTGGTGGTGTGCACCTGCAATCCCAGCTACTTGGGAGGCTCAGGCAGGAGGATCACTTAAACCCAGGAGACCAACCTGGGTTACATAGTATGACTCCACATTTCTAAAAAAGTGTGAAAATAGTGTATGAATTGTAAAGAGTGCAGCTTGATGGAGTTTCGTGCACTGATTCTAGTCAGCAAGTCGGTATCCAGACCAGGAATCACAACTTGGCCATCATGGAGAAGTCCCATTGGGCCCCACTGGGGTGGCTGTGACCGTGCCCAGCTTCCCTTGGCTGCAGCCGGTGAATTCCCATCTGGCCCCTTGACCACCAGTGGTGACCCTTGGGAGTCTTCTAGTCCACCCTGCTCAGCCCGCTGCTGCCCAGAATGTTGTGGGTTCTGCCTGAGGATTATAGACTTTTCTAGTTAGGCAGTTTATCCATTTGTCTGTACTTGAGTCACTGACCAGGAGTGACAATCCAGTTTTCTTTTTTTTTTCTTTATGCCAATCTAGTTTCATCTACATGTTGTTTTGCAGAAATTCCTAAAGGTCCCAGGCTTCTCTTGTTAACTGTCCCTTCTCAGCAGGGATATACGGGCTCTCATGCCCCTCCTTCCCATTTTCATGTTAATTTTTTCATTTTAGTGAGGGCAGGAAGTGTATTGCCTGGGCTGAGTTCATTTATACAGGCTGAGTGTGTCTGCTGTGAAAATCTGAGATTTGAAATGTTCTGAGTGTTTACATGACACTCAATGGAAATGCTCATTGGAGCATTGCAGATTTCAGATTTTGGATTTGGGACATTCAACTGGTACGTATAAGGCAAATATTTCCAAATCTGAAAAAAATCCAATTTTTTTTTCTTTTTGAGACACAGTCTTGCTGTGTTGCCCAGACTGGAGTGCACTGGCATGATCTTGGCTCACTGCCCCTCCTGGGTTCAAGTGAGTCTCCGGCCTCAGCCTTCCAAGTAGCCGGGATTACAGGCATGTGCCAGGATGCTCAGCTACTTTTTTATTTTTAGCAGAGATGAGGTTTCATCATGTTGGCCAGGCTGGTCTCGAACTCCTGACCTCAAGTGATCTGCCAGCCTTGGCCTCCCAAAGTGCTGAAATTACAGGTATGAGCCACTGCATGTAGCCAAAAATCAAAAATTTGGAAGACTTCTGTCCGCAAACATTTCAGATAAGGGATACACAGCCTGTAATAGGAACTCCTGGTGTATTTTGGTAAATAAACTTGTTGAGAAAAATGTCACAGATTCAGGGCTATAATTTTCTTTCAGAACTGACTGTATCGTGCTGGGCGAAATGTCTGTTAACTTTCTCCTTTTGTGAGTATGTAATTTTAAACAAATGATAATGCATCACTTTATTAGAGGAGTGGTTCTCACGCTTGTGTGTGTGTGTGGGGGGGGTGTTGGGATGCCTCAAAGTTATGGAGCCTCCTAAAGCATTTTTATTTATATGGTTCTATTGATTCATAGACATTATATTAGAAGTTGAAACATCAGGTGTGAAACCGCAGGGATACGAAGGCCCCGTTACTTAGCCTCCAGAGCAATGGCATCATCACACATAATGTTGTCTCTGGAAAATTCCACGACATCCACGGAAGAGTGAGAGCGAGAGCGACTTTGACTTCGTAGACCTTCTGAATCCGTCTCAGGAAACTCCAGGGATTCTCAGACTGCACTTTGTGATCTCCTGTGCTGAGGAATGTTTTGTAGGCTTCCTTTTCCGGGAAGCTCCTGTTTGGCATCTTGAGTGTGCACCTGTGGTGTGCGTGCAGGTGGGCTGGGAGGTGAGGCGGCGCGCTCCGGAGGGCCGTGGAAAACGCCGTGGCTGGAGCAGAGCGGACGCTGGGCCGCCTGTCACGTGCCAGCATTTTCTCAGCAGGTGTCTTTAGTCGTCAGGTTTTAAATGGGGATGAGTTCATAGTTTTCATCAGATTCCTTTTTTTCTTTTCTTTTCTTTTTTTTTTGAAGTGGAGTCCTGATCTGTGGCCCAGGCTGGAGTGCAGTGGTGCGATGTCAGCTCACTGCGACCTCTGCCTCCCGGGTTCAAGTGATTCTCCTTCCTCAGCCTCCTGAGTAACTGAGATGACAGGTGGCTGGCTGCTACCACACCTGGTCAATTTTTTTTTTTTTTTTGCATTTTTAGTGGATATGTGGTTTCACCATATTGGCCAGACTGGTCTCGAACTCTTGACCTCAAATGAGCCATCCACCTCGGCCTCCCAAAGTGCTGGGATTATGGGGGTGAGCCACCGCTCCTGGCCATTTTTATCAGGTTCTTAAAGGAGTCCCCTAATTTCTCACTGCAGCTTAAGGTAGGGACATACCTTAAAGTCCTTACAGAGTTGAGAAGTTATTGTGGTTGGAAAGGTTTAAGAGAAACATATCTTATGTAATTCGACATACAAGTAAAAATGTGACCTCTCTTTGTGTGTATAAATCCTGCCGGAATACAGGTTTAAGCTGTGCTCCGATGTGTTTTATTTGCTTAGAGCTACTTCAAGGCGTGGTTCAGTAGGCAGATGAAGCCATGTCCACATTTGGTCAGCATGGATACCTGATTAGTTGAATGGAACTTTGCTGCAGCTGTTTTACTGAAACTAAGCAATGTGATTGCAGACGTCTTCCCGCGAGGGAAACACTTCTCAGAATTCAGTCTGAACGCACGCCATCTCGGGCCCTTCTTTCCTAAAGGCTTGTTGAGGTTGATTGACAGACTCTAACTGTGCCCCTCTCTCTCAATTGTCCCATAGAGTCCCTGTAAGGAGCCGCTGCTGGTGCACCGGAACCACTGGGGGCCATTCGCCCGCTGCCCCAGACTCCGGCAGTGGGGCCCCCAATGGCAGTGGGCACCTCCCTGTGAAACCTGCCAAGCTGGACGCCACAGCTCTGCACGACGACACTTTGGCCAGCTCCGTGCCCCCCTCGGAGGCATGCAACCATGCAGTCCTAGCCTGCAGCCCGGGCATCCCTGAGGAGCACTATGTAAGCGAGGCTGTGGAAGATGCTCCCAGCTGCAGAGGGTACCGGGATGCCTGCACCATTACCGGTATGTGGCCCTTTCCCTGCCAGGGAGGAAGGGAGGGAGGTTTCAGTCACTGAGGACTCAGGAACGCGGGAGGGTCTGGGGGAGGTGCGTGGAGAGGAACCACCAGAGTGGGAAAGAGGGCTTTGGGTTGTGAGGCCTCCCGTCCAGAGCCATTCTGCAGTGAGCGTTTGTAACGTGGGTCAGTTGTCCACCTGCTCTCCTGACGAAGATGCAGACAGCACCTCACCGAACGGTCATGAAGGCCAAAGATGGTAACACTGAAACCCGAGCAGCCAGCGTGGCCCGTCGCAGGCACGCCGTGTAGACAGGACCCTTCCTTCCCTCTTTGGGGTCAGCTTCTTCGGATATAAGGCAGGTATAACGGGAGAGACCGGCAGCATCCCTGTGGGATGCAGACAGGGAACTTCACGCCGCGCCCTTTGTACACATGGGGACTTGCCCCGACGCGGGTCTTACGATGCCTGTGTCAGTCGTGAGCGTCTGAGTCCCAGGCAGTGATCGCCTCCCCGGGGACATCGCCGTGCAGGCACTCCGTACTCACTGCACTCTTGCTTCTTTATTTTCCCCCCGGAAACACTGAGACAAGTGCTTGGAGCTGGCACAGGAGAGGGCTCTCCGTGGAAATGGTGGAGGGTGGGGTGCGTGACAGCAGCAAGCCGCAGAATTGGTGAAATCCAGTTGCGTTCCTGTAGGAGCGTGCTCGGCTTCTCACCTTCGTCTGCGGTGTTTGGTTTTGTCTGTTTGAAGTGATGCCTGACGACGGCTTCACGGATGCAAGCTGGGTTCCAGTAGCTTCTCTGTTCTGTGTTACCAGTGAAGCCTTGAGGACCTCCTGTGGGTCAGGGGCTCCTGGATGCAGAAAGGCACGGAGGAGGCTGAGCTCCCAGCCTGGTGCCCTGCTCCTCCTCTCCCTTTTTGCCGACTGGCCCACACCCCTGGCTGAGCCCCCTGAAGGACGCGTTCCCACATCTCCCTTTCCTCCCCTGCATCACCCTTTTCCCTTTGCCCTGGGATCTTCCTTACTCATGCAGAAACGGGCTGTGATCTCCGTCTTCTGAAACAGAGTCCTCAGCCCCGCGTTCCCGCAGCGTCTCTGCTCCTCTGCTTGCTTGCTCTAGTTCTTCTTCTGTTCTCTCTGGAGGCCCCTGCCCACCACACTCACAGCCTGGGTCAGTGCAGGGACCGTCCTCCGTCCTCGCCTGAGCTCACTCGTCAGCGGTCGCTGACACTGTGGCCAAGTCCTGTCTCCTGGAGGCACCGTCCTTACCTGGCTTCTGGGTCCCCACGTCTCCACACTCTCCCTGTTCTCCCGCCCCAGTGTCTGCGCTTCCTCTTCTCCCAAGCCTGGGAACGTCGAAGGGCCCAGGGCCGCCTTCCCACCCCTATGTCCGCACCCAGGCAGCACATGACCTCACCCAGCACACAGCCTTTAAAATCGCCTGCTGTGTACTCAGCCTGGACCTTTCTCCCCAAGGCCAGACGTCTCAGGCTGAAGACTCCACGTGAGCGTCCACTCAGATGTCTGACAGGCGTGTCAAGCTCATGTGACCAAAGCTGAGCTCCTGGTCTCCACCTCCACCCGCTTTCTTTGGGGTCTTCCCCGCCCTGTGAGTGGTACTTGCATTATTTTAGGTGCCCAGGCCAAGCATCTTGGAGGCATTTATGATTCTGCGCTTCTCTCTTTCATATCCCAGTTTGTTAGGAATGCTGTTGGCTCTGTCTTCTGAGTGTGCCCAGAATCTACCCAGCATTTCCTGGGTCCCAGCACCCCCACCTCACACCAGGGCGATCGCGCTGGCTCCCAGCGGCCCCCACTGCTGTCCTTGCCTCCCTAAAATTCTTTCTCCACCTGGCCGTGAGAGTTGGCTTTTAATAGTCCGATGTTTTACCTCTCCTCCAAACTTCCCGTGAGCTCCGCTCCTATAGAGACCTGGAAGGAAGGGGCTGAACGATGGGCCTCCCTCTTTCCCCGCTGACCTGCCCTCTGTGCCCAGCCTGCTCCGGGCACTGGCCGCCTCACTTAACCTGGAATTCACCAGACACATCCAGCTGCAGAGCCTTTGGATTGCTTTGACTCCAGAGAGCCTGTGACCCCTCTTCCTTCTCCAAGTGACATTTTACGCTTCTTTGTTTTTTTCCTTTTTGTGGAAAATGAGGCCTCCCTATATTGCCCAGACCAGTCTCGAACTCCTGAGCTCATGCTATCCTCCCACCTGTGCCTTCCTAAGGGCTGAGATTACAGGTGTGAGCCACCGTGTCTGGCCCCAAGTGACGTTGTATTTGATGCTTTTTGTGACCCCCTCCCTCCCCGCATAAAGAGTGATCTTCCCCACCTTTCCCTGCCTCCCTTTCCTGCTGACTTTTTCCCCAGACTTAACCATCCTTCGAGCTCCTGCATTTGCATTTCGTCTGCCAAACTTGCAGCAGACTGTGGACTCGCAGCGGGCAGGCAGTGTGTCAGCTTTGCGCACCCCTGCGTCCAGTGACTGACGTCGTGCTCAGCAAACGTGTATTGGGTGTTATCAGTTGTGTCCGTTTGTGAAGTGGGCACTATCACCCTCTTTGTGTAGGTGAAGAGTCTGCGTCTCAGAAGGCTCAGCACCTTGGCGGAACTCTTGACGGCGGGACTTGCATCCAGGTCCGTGGGACCCCAGGGCAGGGGTTCTCTGCTGCCCAAGATGCAGTCTAGCTGGGGAGACAGATGAGTGAGTAGAAATTGGCTGTACACCGAGGTTGGCACAGTGAGAAGCACAGCACAGGAGGGCACCAGGGACGGTGCCAAGCTGAACCTCGGAGGGGAAGGACAGGAGCCACCACAAGGGCCTTGTGGAGGAGGCGACGTCCCAATGGCACCCACATTTGTCCAAGCACAGGAGCGGATCCTTGGGATTCTCGTGGCATCTGTACCAGTGAAATCCAGGAAGCATGCAGCCTGCTAGGCTGGTTTCCCTTTCTCTGAACGTGGCAACGGAGGGTAGAGAAATGGCAGAGTGCAATGCTGAAACTTCACACCGTATAGGATGTGGTGACTTGGCGGTTCTTTGTTGGGACCGGAGGACAGCTGAGAGATGGCGCAGTGCTGTCACGGTTAGCAGTGGCTTGGTAAACAGCAGTGTAAACACAGAGGTATGGGCTGCCAGGTGATGGAGGAGAACATGCTCGGATTAAAGTTTTATTAGGCAGTCACTGAAAGGAAGACCGTAAATGAAAAACATTCTCCGAGAGACCTAGGCTGTCCCCAGGAATGCGTCTGTGGCCTCCCAGGGCTTGGCCGAGTGCACTCTCAGGACACCGCCTGGCACTCAGCCCCCGACAATTCACTCCTCCCCCGGTTCCCAGCAAGCCCTGAGATGAACAGCAGACTTTTTGTTCCACTTTAATTTTTAGGCACGACTGAATGCCCATCACAAAGCCCTGTTCTCCTTGCTGCTCCCCTACCCCCAACCCAGAGGTATCACGTTTTTGGGTGTGTCATTTTCTGTCTGGGATGGCTTAACAAGATGAGCCGATAGGGTTCCCAGGCTGCCTAGGGTTACGTAACCCATTGTGCTCACGATCTTAGGATTTGCCCTAACAAGCAAACTCAGAAAACTGCTGAGGAAGGTGCGGGCGGGCGGCCGTGCGAGGCTGCCTGGGCTGGGGTCCCGCGGAGGCTCTCTCTGTCCTCTGAAGTGCCTTTGGATTTATGTCTGCACATGGCATTGCTTTTTCAATTGGGGCAGCCCATCGGGGCTCAGCCTCTGCCAGGACGCTGCGAAGTCCAGCTCATTCGGACAGACTCCCGTGGTGAGTACGTTTGCCAGGTCTGTCTCTGTCTGTTTTCTTTGTGGTATGGCCCGAAAGGAGAAGAGACCACAGGAGGAGCTGTCTCTGTCTTGCTCTGCGCTGCCTGGGAGGTTGTTCTTGGCCATGTGGTAGAGAAATTGCCATGTTGAATGACAGACAGGCAGAGCGCAGGGACTTCAGATACGTGACCAGTGCCCTCTCCCCACCGTCTCCCGGTCCCCTCGTCCCCTTGCCCGAGCTCAGACGGTACAAGTGGCACCTGCAGGGCAGGAGCACGGGGCTGAGTTGAGCCCAGGCCCCTGCACTCGCCCTCCGATTCCCTCTGAGCTCTCTGCTGTGGGGAGCATGGCTTTTGCGAGGGCTCTCACCCTGGTTTCTTAGACACTAACCTGGTATCTTGGGTCAGCAAGGAATTTTTCCGAAGGTGCGGGACAGAGTTGGGCCGTCCCCTCCCTCCCTCCTGGCTCTCTCTTCCGTCCTCCCTTTCTTTTTTGTCCTTTACTAAACGCTTGGACCCAGGACTCGGACCCACACCCCAGTGACGGAGGGCTTGCTAATCAGATCTGCTGTGGCTTGTCTCTGGCTGTGGGGCTGACACCGCTCACTCCTTCTAAGCTGGTCAGAGTCTGGTGGTTGATGACCCGTCTGGTTTCTGTCCTGTCTGCACACAGCTTCCTGGGAGCCGTCTGGACCAGAAAACAGTTAATCCCTGAGACATGCGAGCTCCTGATGCGTTCCGGCCAGTTTTAGGCTTACGATGTGTGAATCTTACTGAATAAGCCTAAAGACACTTTAAACATGCGTCTTACTGAGCAGTCGTATAGATTTGTGCGTGTTGAACCAGCGTGCGCCCAGGCCAGCTTTTTGCTGGGGTTTATGTTAATTCCTGGGGTTGGTGAGGACCCGTCCTGCTCTCAGAGCATAGAGGTGGGCCCGTGGAGAAGGGAGAAACTGTGAACCGAGTGAGGATTGCCCAGGAATAGTCTGCTGACAGGCAGCCCTGCCTGGGGCACTCTTCATCAAAGGGCCATGGCTTAGAATTCGTTATTTTATTTTATTTTCAGACTCACTGTGTTGCCCAGGCTGGTCTTGAACTCCTGGGCTCAAGTGATTCCCCTGCTTCGGCCTCACAGAGTGCTGGGGTAACAGGTGTGAGCCACCCTGCCTGACCCAGGTTCTGTTCCTTTTCTATCACTGGCTTAAGCCGTAAAACTTGGTGTCTTATCCTCTGAAAACATGCTCAAATAAAATATTCTGCAATTATTACACATCTTATTAATTAAATGTCAGGCCTTGTCAATTTCTAGTGTCATTTTTATATGTGTTTTCTATTGAAAAGTTATAATCTAAATGGGTCTTTTATCTGACTATATTATTGAACGAAACAGAAAAGAATGGAGCGTACAATATGTGTCCCTTTTACGACAGAGAAAATGTAAATTATGATCTAGGGAATCACAAATATTTTCTAAACGTGTAATTTAGGAGTGTTTTTCTCCTTCCCTCAGTGGAATGGCCTCTATTTCACAGCTGATTTGTTTTTGCAAATGGAATGCAGAAAGGGCCTGCTAAGCTGATTGCTGGAGATAACATTTGGTCTTTGCAAAACCACAGAAACATTCACCTCTGCCATTTCAGTATGCTATACATGACTTTGGGGGGCCACCAGCTAATCTTCCTGTCCTCCAGTTCCCTTATGATTAGGGGAGTTGGTAGACTATTTATCACAAGGTTTTTGACGTGATTTGTGAAATTTATTTGAAATGTATTTGTGAGATTTTTTTCATGTGATTTGAGGACCTTAGTTCTCAGGTATTTTATATATTTTTATCTTCTTCCTAACTGGTTTTATTTCTGCACCGGAAACAATCTCTTCTCTCCCCTCTCCCCTCTCCCCTCTCCTTTCTTCTCTTTTTTATTTTTATTTTTTTGAGACAGAGTCTTGCTCTGTTGCCCAGGCTGGGGTGCAGTGGTACGATCTCGTCTCAGTGCAACCTCTGCCTCCCAGGTTCAAGTGGCTCTCATGCCTCAGCCTCTTGAGTAGCTGGGACTACAGGCACACACCACCATGCCCTGCTAATTTTCTGTATTTTTAGTAGAGACGGGGTTTTGCCACGTTGCCCAGGCTGATCCCAAACTTCTGAGCTCAAGCAATCTGCCTGCCTAGGCCTCCCAAAGTGCTGGGATTACAGGCATGAGCCAGCGTGCCTGCCTGAAACAAGTTTTTCGTGTATATAATGGATCAAACCATTTAGGGAACTGGTACATAATAAATTATAATAGAAAAAATGGCAGTTGTTGGCAGAGTGGCCAGGTGCGGGCCGCGGCACCCTCTTCTTCCTGCTCAGCCAAGGTCTGCCGTAGGAACTGGGACTGACCAGAGGGGATTCAGGGTGCACCGATGCCAGCCTCAGGCCAAGCAGCTGGGTGGGCATGTGAGTCTGGGACCCAGCCCCAGGAGGAACTTTGGAGTCAGAAACTTCTCTGTTTTCACTGACCCCTGATCACTCATACACATGGAAAAACTTGAGCAAGTCAGGCTGAAACTATCAGGAGCTGAAACTATTTTACTTTTAGAGTCAGAGTCTCACCCCACCACACAGGCTGGAGTGCGGTAGTGCAGTCATGGCTTACTGCAGCCTTGAACTCCTGGGCTCAAGTGATTCTCCCACCCCCACCTCCCCAGTAGCTGGGACTACAGGCTGGAGCCACCATGCCTGGCTATTTTTTTTAAAATAGAGATGGGATCTTGCTATGTTGTCCATGCTGGTCTTGAACTTCTGGCCTCAAGCGATCCTACCACCTTACCTTCCCAAAGTGTTGAGATGACAGGTGTGAGCATCAGTGCCTGGCAAGGCTGTAACTTTATAGCTAGATCTGGAAGAAACAGAATTTTATAAATCCTGTTCTAGGATTCTCTAGAGAAACAGCCAATAGGAGTGTATGTACAGACTCATCAAAAGGAATTGTGTTACTTGATGCTGGAGGCTGACAAGTCCAAGCTGGGCAGTTGGCGAGCTGGAGCCCGCGGAGACCTGAGGGTATGGCTGGAGCCCAAAGGCTTGACAGGACTGAGGCCCAGGAACTGGGATTCCCGTCCTCAAGACCCTGGGAGTGGGTCAGCCTCTTTGCTTTATTCAGACCCCAGCTGATTGGATGAGTCCTTGTCACTCACAGTAAGGAGGGACCTGTTTACTCAGCCTACCCGCTGATGTTAATCTCACCCAGAAACACTGCCACAGACACATTCAGAATACTTCTTGACCAAGTTTCTGGGCACCCCATGGCCCAGTCAAGGTGACACATTTGTACCATCAACCTTCGCAGACCTTGACAGTGGCTGCCGCTTCCCGAGGAGTGGCTCTGTGCCTGGCAGGTTTCCAGGTGCTGCTCCTGGAACTCATCCCGCCCTGAGCACAGCTCTGAGGTGGGTGTTGTCATCACCCACCTTTGGGGAGGCGCAGAGCAGGCGGCCTAACCGCTTGGGTGAAATAGGGATCCTTGAGGTTTAGACCCGGCCGCATTATTTTCTGACCCTATTTAGGTTACGTTCTTCATTTTTTTTTCTTTTTTAATAATTTCACTTACTGTTAAATGGGGTTTAAAATTATGAAAATAACACATGCAAGTGGTGAAACTTGAAAGTGTACCGAAATACGATCAGCGCAGAGCGGCTCTCACTGCACCGTCCGTACCGTTTCACCGCTAGAAAAGGCATTCCAAGAAGTTTGTATGCACGTGTTCGTTTTCTAAAAAACACAGATGGGACCATATCCTATTCCTTGATCTGCATTTCAAGACTATTACCAATATTACTTGAAGTGAATTCACGTACTATTACCGTATTCGTTAAAGGAATGACATCGTCTCCATTGTCTGGCTGTATCATCATCAGCATGGGTCATTTAATTAAGCCAGGCTGTGGTCTGGATGTTTGTCTCCCCAAAAAGTGCAGGTTGAAACCTAATCAGCAGTCCGGTGGTGTTGGGAGGTGTGAGGTCACAGAGACAGAGCCCTGATGAGTGGACCAGTGCCCTCATAGAAGAGGTTGTGGAGAGCTAGCTAGCCTGCCTACCCTGTGAGGACGGAGGAGAAGGTGCCATCTGTGAAGCAGGAAGCAAGCCCTCACCGGACATCTGCTGGTGGTGTTATCTTGGGCTTGTTGGCCTCCAAAGCTGGGAGAAATAAATGTTTATTGTTTTCAACTCACCAGTTTAGGATATTTTGCTCTAGCAGCCTCAACAGGCTAGGAAAACCCAGCAGTTCTCCGTCCGGGGAGCCTTAAGATTTCTTTTTAGAAGAGGCATTTTGTAATTCCTTTTTTAATGCTCTTAAATGAAATTAATAGATAACAAATCCTCTTAACAACATAATTTTATTTATTTTTATTTCTATCTTTTTTTTGAGACGGAGTTTCGCTCTGTTGCCCAGGCTGAAGTGCAGTAGTGTGATCTCAGCTCACTGCAACCTCTGACTCCTGGGTTCAAGTGATTCTCCTGCCTCAGCCTCGGAGTAGCTGGGACTACAAGTATGTGCCACTATACCTGGCTAATTTTTTGATTTGTTTTGCTTTTGAGATGGAGTCTCAGTCTGTCACTAGGGTGGAGTGCAGTGGCACAATCTCTGCTCACTGCAACCTCTGCCTCCCAGGTTCAAGTGATTCCCCTGCCTCAGCCTCCCAAGTAGCTGGGACTACAGGCGCTCACCACCACGCCCGGCTAATTTTTTGTATTTTAGTAGAGATGGGGTTTCAATGTGTTGGCCAGGATAGTCTCGATCTCCTGACCTCATGATCCACCCACCTCAGCCTCCCAAAGTTCTGGGATTACAGGCGTGAGCGACTGCGCCCGGCCAATTTTTTGTGGATTTAGTAGAGATAGGGTTTTGCCATGTTGGCCAGGCTGGTCTTGAACTCCTGCTCTCAATTGATCCGTCCATCTTCACCTCCCAAAGTGCTGGGTTTACAGACGTGAGCCACCGCACCCTGCCAAACACATAATTTTAAAAGAATCAATGTAATACCTCACTGTACTATAAAGGAGAAACTAAAGAAAAAGGGTAGCCTGTATTTCAGATGTCACTGAGTGGGCGTGGCCTCATTAGGACATGAGAGGAGCAGTCAGGCCGTGCCCCTGCAGGTAGCATTGCTGTGAACGCAGCAGCCAAAAGGCAGCTAAGCAGGCTGACTGCTCAAGGGCCCGAGAAAGGTCCGCTGCAGCTGCCCCTGGTGATGGGCGCTGCGAGTCGTGTCCGTTTTTGCATTTTAAATCGCACCTCAAGCGTGATTCCTACCCACCCTCAGAAGCACTGGTTTAAACAGTGTGCGGCAGGAAAAGTGCACGCAGTGTAAAGAAGACACTTTGAGGGTTCCCACCTTCGTCACACTCCCAGCCCTCTGCCTTTCCTACCGCGGGAATGGCCGCTGCTTGTCTATGTTTCCAAAAATGTTCTGTGCACATGTTTGCACAATACGTGTGTCCCCTCCCTGCTTTGAAAGCTTTCTACAAACGGAGACATACACTCAACATATGGCTGCCTTTTCTCCTCGGTAATCCACACGGGAGACCTTTCCACTTAGGAGACCTCCATCATATTCTGTTTGCTGGCTGCCTAGTTTTCATTGTCCATAAGCCCCACGATCGATTTAATTCATTCCCCATTGTAAGGCCTGTAGATTGTTTCCAATATTTTGGAAATACCACTGGGGTTGGGGGGTAGCCGCGTCCCCACATATTTGAGCAAATAAGCGATGAGCGTGTCTGTGTGAATCCTGGGCTGGGGACTCACTTGATGGCGTGAGTTATAGAGGTTGTGTGGCGTGTGTTGTTCAGACGGCGTGGGAGCGTGTGGGTGCCCGCCGCCTGCACCCCGCGATGAGCGCATTTGCGGTTTGCCAGCTGAGGTGTATACACAGCAGCAGCGTCTGATGCGCATTCCTCCGGGTGTAGAGGCCGAGCGTTTTCGGTATTTCCTCGAGGAATTTTATTGTCTCTTCTGTGACCCGAGACAAATGCTTAGCAGTTTCTACTTTCAGCTTATGGAGCGATCCCCTCCAGAACCCTAATCACCGTGCGTGCCCTGTTCACACGCCTTCCTCTCCTTCCACCTGCACACCTCACTGCCTGGTCCACGTGGGTTTTGAATCCTGGATTCTGAATACCAGGCGTCACCTCCCGGGCATACGCCAACCTCCCATCAGGGACTCCCACACAGTTTGTGGTTTGAGTTTTCAGATTTCCCAGACGTCTGTCTTTAAAAACAGACCAAACGCATACTGATAGGCGGCCCACCAGGGCGTGCTCTGGGAAGGGCTTGGGGTCTCACCGTTTACATGGCCATGATTCTGGCAACTGTGTCAGCAGCGGGGCCCAGCGGTGTGTCTGCTTCCAGAGGAGTATCCTGGAGGACCTTCCCTCCAAGTTTTCCTTTTTCTCACCTTTTCTCTCCCCCGTCTCCCTCCCGCTGTCTGTCTGTTTCCTCTCCCCTCCCCGTCTCTCCTTCCCCCTGCTCCCTCCTTCCTTCTCCTCCTCCATCCCCAGACCGCTCCTTTCTCTGCTTCTCTCCTTCTCCTCTTCCTTAAAGAAACAGTGTCTTTTTTCTTTTTAATAATCGTACAGCTGAGGTGGATGTAGCTTGGGGATGCCTTTGGAAACTTTGCAGCATTCCACAGAGCTTCTTAGGTGCAGGCGGCGGGCAGGTCTCAGGCCGTGCTGGGTGAACGTTCAGGTCTCAGGCCGTGCTGGGTTAATGCTCTATGGTGCTTTTCCAGCAGGTGGAGGAAGCAAAGTTGGCCCTGTGGTCAACTGGCCCTTTCCCAGCTGAGTCTGTGTGTCCTGGGTGTGCAGTATGTCTTTTGAATTATTAACTGGAGTTAAATGGGAAGAAAGAGGTGAGGATATCAGCAATGTGAGGCGGGAAGGCTGAAGCCTGTGAGTTCTGTGGGGGTCACCTGACCCGTGGGAGAGGGGAGGGAGAGCACAGAGCTCCAGCCAGCCCAGCCTTTGGTGAGCTGCCTAGAAGGCCGTCCTGCCCTAATTTACAAATATCCTGCCCTGCTGCGGCCTTATCCGATTTGGGCTCACTTCCTACCCTGCCACCCTCTATCACGGTGTCGGAAAGGAAGGAGCGCCTAGCAGGGTGGGCCCTTTGAGGATGGGGGTCCATGGGGTACCCCTTGGAGCCCAGCTGCAGGGAGAGCAGGTGGACAGGTGGTTTCATCCAGAATTGGGTTTTGCCATATGGGTGCCTTGAAAGTCCCACAGGAGTGAGGTGGACCAAGCTTTAGGCACCAGCGTTGCCAGAGCAAAGGGCTGGGGGTCTGCAGCTGGACAGGAAGAGGACGGCAGAGGCCGTGGGCTGGGGGTCTCCAGCTGGACAGGGAGAGGACGGCAGAGGCCGTGGGCTGGGGGTCTGCAGCTGGACAGGGAGATGACGGCAGAGGCCGTGGGCTGGGGGTCTGCAGCTGGACAGGGAGAGGACGGCAGAGGCCGTGGGCTGGGGGTCTCCAGCTGGACAGGGAGATGACGGCAGAGGCCGTGGGCTGGGGGTCTCCAGCTGGGCAGGGAGAGG
>NW_022437083.1:1432742-1451829 GCF_009761245.1 Sapajus apella
GACGGCAGAGGCCGTGGGCTGGGGGTCTCCAGCTGGACAGGGAGACGACAGCAGAGGCCGTGCAGAGGGAGCTAGGGTCTGGGGGTCTCCAGGTGGAATCTCGGGAATGTCTGAGGAAGAGCTGTGAGGGTGGGGCTGCAGTCAGGGCGGGGGGTCATCTGAATCCCAGACTTCAGAGGTGGCCCCGGTGTGGCTGGCAGAAGTGGCGTGTGATAGGGCCATAGAGGTCCCAGACGCGAGAGGTGGGGAGTCGGGTGCTGTCAGGTGTGGGGGTGTCAGCCTGGATGAGTGACTGCACTTGGTGGAGAGGATGAGGACGGCCGCCAATCTCTACCGGGCTGGAGTTGCTGATGGGTGGACGTGTGGGCACAGGCAGGGGTGACCCAGCTGGATGGCTGTTTCAGGTGAGCAGGGATGTTTACGTGCAGTGAGAAGTGAGCTGGAGGTGGGTGGAGGAGGCAGAGGGTGCCGGCGGCAGCTCCAGATCCGAGTGCAGCAGCTGGGGCAGCACCTAACCCTCCCCCTCCAGGGCTTCAAACCCTAGTTTGATTTTGACTAGACCGTGGAGCATGTGCCTGATACAAACTGAACCTTCTTAGTGGGAGGGAGGGAAACGGTTGGACAGATGACGACCAGCGAAGCGTATGGGCAGGGCCCCCAAACCCCAGCCCGCAGAGAAGGAGAGCCACGCTCAGGGACCCTGACGTTCTTCTCTTAGTAGGAATTTTGCTCTCTCTCCCAAACCAATGTGTTCGGTTTCAGCTTATGTGATAAATACAGTGATGCTGTTTTGCTCAGCTCTGAAAAACCCTGACGTAGACCGTTCAGGCTGTCATGCCTGCGTGTTCGAATTCACTGCCCGGTGCTGTTTTAAGTGTCGTTTCTCCCTGTTGATGTGAGTAGACGTGAGGAGGGGGCAAAGCCGGCTGTGTGACAGGGCCTGGGAGCTGTCTGTGCCGTCTCCTCCTTTGCCTTTGGTTTGAGTTCAGGCTGCCCGGGCGGCAGGTAAAGGATGGGCCGTCCAGGTGAGGACGGAGCGCCGCCTAGCGGGCCAGAGATGCACTAGCAGCAGGAGCCCGGGGCCTTCGCTGGTGTTGCCAGTTTTGGAGTTGATTTAGCGAAAGGGGAGTTCCTTGCAGGAAGAGTCTGCCACGGCGGGGCCAGTGGCTCACACCTGTCGTCCCAGCACGTTGGGAGGCCGAGGCAGGAGGACACTGCTTGAGCCAAGGAGTTTGAAGCCAGCCTAGGCAACATGGTGAGATCCCCCTCTCTACAGAAGTTAGCTGTTTGTGGTGGTGCATGCCTGGTAGTCCCAGCTACCTGGGAGGCTGAGGTGGGAGGATCCCTTGAACCCAGGGCGTGGAGGCTGCAGTGAGCCATGATTGTGCCACTGCATCCAGCCTGGATGACAGAGTGGAGATATTGTCTCTCTCAAAAAAAAACATGGTGACAGGTGAGGCAGGCAGCTTTAGTTGGGCAGAAGAAAAGGAATCTTCCATCTCATCCTTCTCCTGCCGTGTTGCATCTACCTTTACTCTCTTCCCATCCGTGCTGCTCCTGGAACTAATTCCAGAAACACTTTCTGTAAGAGATGGTGTCAGTATAGCCAAGCGTGGCCGTGTTTTTCTGGCTTAGACTTAGTAAGGAGATTCTGATGGGGCTGTAACTTCAGTCCCATGTGGTGGACTTTATTCTGGCTGTCAGTGGTTGCACGTCACAAGACTTTACTTATTTTGAGACAGAATTTTTTCTTGTTGTCCAGGCTGGAGTGCAGCGGCACGGTCTCGGCTCACTGCAGCCTCTGTCTCCCGGGTTCAAGTGAGTCTCCTGCCTCAGCCTCCTGAGTAGCTGGGATTACAGATGCCCTCCACCATGCTGGCTAATTTTCTTGTATTTTTAGTAGAGATGGGTTTTCACCATGTTGGCCAGGCTGGTCTCGAACTCCTGACCTCAGGCAATCTGCCCACCTCGGCCTCCCAAAGTGCTGGGATTATAGGTGTGAGCCACCTCGCCCGGCCAGCTTTTCAGGACTTTAAATTAGCTATGTATTTGTCAAGCGTTGCTACAGGAGTGCTAACAGCTTTCAAATCCTCGTGGTTCCTGCAACATTTATTTCTTGCCCACAGACGTGGGTCACCTGAGGATTGGCTTTGTCTCTTATTTGGGGATTTGGGCCAAAAGGTTGGTACCTACCTAGGGACATGTTCTCCTCTGGGCAGAGGACAAGAGTCAGGAGGATGGACCCAGCTGCCCCACACAGGCAGGCTCAGAGCCTCCTGCCGGACATGGGGTTCTATCTGCCACAATGAGTCGTGTAACCCAGCCTGAAGTCACAGATTTGTGAGATATTTTGTCCATATTGGGCAAATGGTGAACCATAGCAAGGACGATTCGGGAAGGATGAAGGAAGAATCATGGGCAAAGTGAACAGCTTGGACTTTAGGATATTCGTAGGTGACAGGAGTGGCACCGAATGGCACCTCATGGTGCCAGTCATCTCCGAATGATTGGCTTCTTCTCTTAGCCCTGCTGGGCTGGAAACTTGGGGGTGGGAGACGGGGAAGGAGATGACTCTTACAGCCTAGAGCAGGGGCTGGCAAACCCCTGTAAAGGGCCAGACAGTAAATCTTGGAGGTTTGCAGGTCTGCAGCTCTTGGACTCAACTGCTTGTCTCTGCTGTTGCAGTGCGTAAAGCAGCCGTAGACACTCCCTAGAGGAGCGGCTGTGCTGAGTGTCGGGGACACTTTTCTTTAAAGAACAGCAGGGGGTTGGGTTTCCCCTTGGGCCCTCATCTGCACACTCCTGGCCTAGACCTTCACAGAGCGATCTGTATCATGACACCAGCTTAATGTTAAGAGAGAACTGCCTCTTTTTAGTTGGGAAGCCAAATGGCGTTCAAAGAGCTGTCGAGGAGCCCAGCTATCTCCCACCTGTCTACTCAGCACTGTTCAGCTGTGAACATTTGATTAACGTCACTAAAAATCTAGGCAACCAAAGCTTAATTGTTCTTAAGCATGAAATGTCATTTATTTATTTATTTTTTGAGGTGGAGTCTCACTCTGTCACCAGGCTGGAGTGCAGTGGTGTGATCTCAGCTCACTGCAACCTCCACCTCCCAGGTTCAAGTGATTCTCCTGCCTCAACCTCCCAAGTAGCTGGGACTACAGGCCCACGCCACCACACCCAGCTAATTTTTGTATTTTTAGTAGAGACAGGCTTTTGCCATGTTGGCCAGGCTTGTCTTGAACTCCTGACCTCAAGTGATCTGCCTGCCTTGGCCTCCCAAGGTGCCAGGATTACAGGCATGAGCTACCGCACCCAGCCAAAATCTCATTTTACCTCCCTTACCTTATTTTCAGAAGAAATGTCTGTTGAAGGTATTAGAAGGTCCTTTTACCTTGGGCTTTCCACACAGTTGATGTGGAAGGCAATTAAATCTTTCTCGTGGATTCAGAGTTATCTTTTGTGAACAGTGTTTCCGTTTTCCAGGTTTGCTGATGAGTTAGGGTATGGTGCTGATGCAGGGTATTTTGCTCCTTAGCCCAGCAAGGTCCGGGTTCTTGTCTCCTGACCAGGGAGCAGCAGGCACACGGACACTCAAAGAGTGAGTGGAATTAGCTTTCAGCAGAGGGAGGAGTCCTGACAGCAGGCCGCTGGTTCCCCGTTGCAGTTGAATGCAAGGGCTTCTCTGTCTGCGGATGGGGCTGTGGTCCTGGTTTGTAGGAGGTGCGAGTTTCTGGCAGCCCCACCCTGACCTCGCAGTGTGTGTGCGGGCCCTTAGCCTGAGCCATTCCACGCTGCTCTGTTTCCCTCACTGCGTGTGTGTGAGGGGATGGAATTTCTCACTGCTGGTATGTTTAGGCGAGTGCCCTGTGCACAGTGACCTCATGGGTCGGGAGTTCTCCAGGGACCCTTCCCTGTGTGCCCAGGGGAGTTCCCTGCTTCCTGCCTCTACTGAGTACGAGTGCCCGGCAGCCCTCCTTCCACATTCCTTGTGGTTACATGTTTTTTTCTGTAACAGCTTCGTTGAGATGTAATTCATGCTCCATGTAGTTCATCCGTGTAAAGTGTACCGTTCGGCGGTTTTTAGTATGTTCCCAGGGGTGTGCAGTCATCACCAGTTCAGTTGGTGAATCTGTTCCATTTCAGAACATTTTCCTCCACCCCCTAAAAGCTCCACACCCTTTAGCTATCGTCCCTCAGTCTCCTTGAGTCTCCCCCAGTGTGGCCGCATTCTTTTTTGTTTGTTTTTTAGATGAAGTTTCGCTCTTGTTGCCCAGGCTGGCGTGCAATGGTGCGATCTCAGCTCACTGCAACCTGTGCCTCTAGGTTCCAGCGATTCTCCTGCCTCAGCCTCCCGCATAGCTGGGATTACAGGCATGTGCCTCCACGCCCAGCTAATTTTTGTGTCTTTTTTTAGTAGGGACGGGGTTTTGCTGGATTGGCCAGGCTGGTCTCAAACTCCTGACCTCAAGTGATCCACCTGCCTCAGCCTCCCAAAGTACTGAGATTACAGGTGTGAGCTGCTGCACCTGGCCGTGCATTCTTAATAAGCTTTCGAAGCTCTTGATTTCTGCTGTCTTTGTTCTTGATTCGGACGGGCTTGCCCCTGACCTTGGAGAGCGGTGGTGAAGGGTCCTTCCTGAGTGGTCATCGATGCTGCTTGAGTGTACACTTCACGGACCCTTTATGGCTGGGCTCGTGTCTGTGATCTCAGCACGTTGGGAGGCTGAGGTGGGAGGGTCACTTGAGCCCACGAGTTTGAGACCAGCCTGGGCAACATAGTGAGACCTCTTCTTTATTTAAAATAAAAGATAGAATAATAAAATAGAAACTTTCTGTGCACTGGACACTTGTGTGTAGTGATTCTATCACCTGAATAATTACTTTTTAAAATTAAAATGTTGTATTTGTCTGTTTGTATTCTGCTTTGTAGGTTGTCCTTTGGAATTTTCCACAGTTTGAATTTATATTTGCGTTCAATTGAAAATTGGTTCAAGTAAACGTGGAATCATTTTACTGTCAGGGTTTGTTTGTTTTCCTTCTCTGTTTGCTTACCTGCGTGTTGTCAGACTGGTATTTTCTGGATGAGTTTGAAATCTTTTAATATCCAGATGATCTCATTTGATGTTTTGAAAAAGTAGCCATTGTTCATTTTTAAACAGAATTTCCTGTTCAGGAAGTAGTTTAGATTAACAGTAAAACAGACGAATGCATTGAATGGTAGAGGCACAGTCAGCATGGGGGTTTCATGAGATTTTGTACTGTTAATAAAGTAGGTTTTCCTAATGTGGCACTTAACTCTTTCAGAATTTACTCCTTGGCCATAATTAAAAATATGATGCAGGGTCGGGGCAGTGACTGAAGCCTCTAATCCCAGCATTTTGGGGGCCAAGCTAAGCGGATCCCTTGAGCCCAGTTCAAGACCAGCCTGGGCAACATGGAGAAACCCCATCTTTACTAAAAGTATAAAAATTAGCCACGTGTGGTGCTGCCTGCCTGTAGACCTAGCTAATTGGGAAGCCGAGGTGGGAGACTCACCTGAGCCCAGGAAGTTGAGGCTAGCATGATGGGTAAATGGTGGAAGTAGTTCTTAGCTGAAGGTCACCCTGGCCACTGCCTGGCACCCTCCATTCCCAGCACTGCTTACGGAAGCTCTGTTCGAAATCACTATAAGAGAAAAGAATCTGCTGGCACATACTCTACAACACAAAAGACAGCAAAGTAACGAAATCTCTAGAAGTTGAACCACCAAGAGCCGTGACAGTTGTGAGATGAGTCTTACCCAGTCCGACCGTAACGCTCCTGGTTGAAGACAAAGTCTCAGAATGGGTGAAAAAGTGAAGATTCATCTGTGTGCTTTGCTTAAGAAATTCTCAAAGCATGCAAGAGACTGGAAGTTGGGCTAGGAGAATTTAGAGAAAGAAGAGTTAGAAGGAGAGATTATTTCATCAGTCAGGTCCAGATCTCTGGAGCCAGAGGCAGGCAAGGGTGAGGTGGGCGTGAGTGCTGGTTAGGATTGTGACCGCTGAGTCCAGATCTGTTAGAAAACTAGTCCACTGCTGACAAGCTGTGTGATGTGGGTCTAGGTATTCAACTTCTCTCTGTTTTAGTGTATTCATTCTCTGTCAAATGGGGATGTTAGGACTGTCAGGAGGATTAAATGAGCTAATGGATGTAAAGGCTTATAAGGGCTTATGGTAGCAGTCCGTGAATGTTTGTCGTTATTACCGATGTGTTTGTTTTCATTATAAGAAAGTACGGCTGGATCCTTGCATGACTCCATCAAACCCAGTAAAATCCAGATGGCTCAAAACGTGACTCAAAGATGTGATGCGGGCCGCTACCTGGACACACTGCCTGTGAGTTAGCCCTGCTTCGCAAACAGCAGTGAAAAAGAATTTAAGAAAGAAGAGATATAATGTTAAAAATTCAACCATACAAGTGCTAGAGGAAAATATTACTGGGTATTTTACTAATCTTGAGATGGGAAAGGCCATCCTAAGCAAGACGTGAAGGCGAGGACTGTGCAGAAAATGACAGATCGCTTTGAGTGTGCAAAATGAAACTTTATACAGCCATTCTGACTCTAATTGCGTATTTGTTCCAGAAAACCTCATGTGTGTTGCAAAATTGGACACAAAAAATACCAGGAGTAACGCAACTCTGTAACCAGAACACTTATAAAAACTGTCCATATGGAGATAACTTGCAGAGCCCGGACGGGCAGTTCCTGGCTGTGGCTGGAGCCGCACAAACAATAGAGGGAAAGGCTGTGTCTGTCTGTGTGTCTGCGTGTGTCTGTGTGTGTCTGTGTGTCTGCGTGTGTCTGTCTGCGTGTGTCTGTCTGTGTGTCTGTGTGTGTCTGCGGGTATCTGTGTGTCTGCGTGTGTCTGTGTGTGTCTGCGTGTGTCTGTGTGTCTGTGTGTGTCTGCGTGTGTCTGTGTGTCTGCGTGTGTCTGTGTGTGTCTGTGTGTCTGCGTGTGTCTGTCTGCGTGTGTCTGTCTGTGTGTCTGTGTGTGTCTGCGGGTGTCTGTCTGTGTGTCTGCGTGTCTGTCTGCGTGTGTCTGTGTGTCTGCGTGGTCTGTGTGTGTCTGCGTGTGTCTGTGTGTCTGTGTGTGTCTGCATGTGTCTGTGTGTGTCTGCGTGTGTCTGTGTGTCTGCGTGTGTCTGCATGTGTGTCTATGTGTCTGCGTGTGTCGGGGGGTGGGAGTTGGTGGATCTGGGTTCTGGGGCTTCTGCTAAGGTGGGCACAGGAGAAGGTGCAGCCCTCTGCAGCTGAGAGCCATATAGGACAGGGGCACACCTCTCTGGGGATGGCGGCTTCCATGCAGAGCTTTTAAGTTCCTTTGAAGTAGGCCTGAAAGGGCTCCTTCTGCCTTTGCAGCCTAAGAGCTGAAAGGCTTTTTCCTGTTGAGGGAGTAAACATTCTCACTCTTCTGACTTTTCTTGCTCAATTCAGCATCAGGTGTTGAATTTTGTTGTCCTGGTTCAGCCCCCTTGCCTTTTATAGATGGGGTGTGAGCTTGGCCATTTGACAGCCAAGCTTTTTGTGGCCCAGGGAGGAGGAGAGGAGAAGACAGAAAAGCAAGTCTTGCCTTGTGCATTTTTGTGACCAGGAGAGAGGCATCATTTTGGCGAAAGCCCCAGTCTCCTACAGGTGTTTGGTGAAGGTCCTGGCCACGCTGCTCAGCGTCCCAGTGCACAGCGCAGCAGGTGGCTGTGAAGAACCTACTGGCTGCTCGTTCCATTCTGCAGCATTTATTGAGTGTCTGCTCTGGCCCTGAGCAGACCCTGTCCCTGCCCTCTTGGAGATGTATATAGTCCAGTGACAGAGACTGCGGCAATCAGTCACTAAATCAGTGACTGCAAATTGTGATTGTTGGAAAATGCCAGGTGCCACACGGGGGTAACTTAGCCCACCTATCTAGGGAGGTGGCCCTGAAGAAGTCACTCCATCTGGGATCAGAGGGCAAAGGGGTGGCTGGCAGGCAAGGGAAAGATGTTCCAGACAGAAGGCCTAGAAGGAGCTGTGAACCCAGAATATCTGAGATGGTGCAAAAAGATTTGACCTGACTCCATCTTGCTCTTAACCTCCAAGCTGTCCTTGTTCATTCCTGGACGTAGGTCGAACTAACGTTGGGAGGCATTTATGTAGTTTAACTTTGAAACAAAGACGATTCAGTCCTTTCCCAAAACAAACTTCGTTATTGTCTATGAACTAGACTGCTTAGAGCCACAGCATTAGAGGTGAAGGTAGTAATCTTACTGACTTAAAAATTCATCAAACCTGTATCAATGTTTCATTTATTAAAAATTCACAAAGGTAATTGTTTTGGGCTGGGTTTATAGTTTATGTAACCCCTATGCCAAATTTTGACACCTTACACAGTATTTGACAAGAGTAAGTATGAAATTTGCCAACATTTTTGTTTTGAAAGATGCTGTGGGCCAGGTGCTGTGGCTCACACCTGTAATCCCAGCATTTTGGGAGGTCAGGAGTTCGAGACTAGCCTGGCCAACCTGGTGAAACCTCACCTAAAAATACAAAAATTACCTGGGCGTGGTGTCACCTGCCTGTAATCCCAGCTACTCTGGAGGCTGAGGCAGAAGAATTGCTTGAACCTGGAAGACGGTAGTTGTAGTGAGCTAAGATCATGCCACTGCACTCCAGCCTGGGTGACAGAGTGAGACTCTGTCTCAAAATTTTTTTTTAAGAGATAGGCCTTGCCGTCTCCCAGGCTGGAGTGCAGTGGTATTGTCACAGCTCACTGCATCCTCTAACTGCTGTGCTCAAGAGATCCTCTTGTCTCAGCCGCCCCAGTAGCTGGGGCTGCAGGTGTGTGTCACCACAGCTGGATTTTTAATTTTTTCTTTGTAGCGATGAGGTCTTGCCATCTTGCCCAGGCTGGTCATGAACACCTAGGCTCAGGTGATCCTTCTGCCTTGGCCTCCCAAAGTGCTGGAATTACAGGCATGGGCCAGCACACTCAGGCTAACACTGTTGTTTTAAAAAGTATTGTAAAGTGTCTGTTCATATCCTTTGCCCACTTTTGAATGGGCTTGTTAGTTTTTTTCTTGTAAATCTGTTTTAGTTCTTTGTAAATTCTGGATATCAGCCCTTTGTCAGATAGGTAAACTGCAAAAATGTTTTCCCATTCTGTTGGTTGCCGATTCACTCTAATGACTGTTACTTTTGCTGTGCAGAAGCTGTGGAGTTTGATTAGGTCCCATTTGTCTATTTTGGCTTTTGTTGTCAATGCTTTTGGTGTTTTGGTCATGAAGTCCTTGCCTACACCTATGTCCTGAATGGTTTTGCCTAGATTTTCTTCTAGGGTTTTTATGGTGTTAGGCCTTATGTTTAAGTCTTTAATCCATCTGGAGTTAATTTTAGTGTAAATGGCGATCATTAAAAAATTTGGAGACAACAGATGCTGGAGAGGATGTGGAGAAATAGGAACACTTTTGCACTGTTGGTGGGAGTGTAAATTAGTTCAATCATTGTGGAAGACAGTGTGGCGATTCTTCAAGGACCTAGAAATAGAAATTCCATTTGACCCAGCAATCCCATTACTGGGTATATATCCAAAGGATTACAAATCGTTCTACTATAAGGACATGTGCACACGAATGTTCATTGCAGCACTGTTTACAATAGCAAAGACCTAGAACCAACCCAAATGCCCATCGACGATAGACTGGACAGGGAAAATGTGGCACATGTACACCATGGAATATTATGCAGCCATCAAAAACGATGAGTTTGGGTCCTTTGTAGGGATACGGATGAACTTGGAAACCATCATTCTCAGCAAACTGACAGAAGAGCAGAAGATCAAACACCGCATGTTCTCACTCATAGGCGGGTGTTGAACAATAACACATGGACACAGGGAGGGGAGCACTACACACTGGGGTCAGTTGTGGGGAAATAGGGGAGGGAGGGCAGGGGGTGGGAAGCTGGGGAGAGATAGCGAGGGGAGAGATGCCAGATGTAGGTGATGGGGAGGAAGGCAGCAAATCACACTGCCACGTGTGTACCTATGCAACAATCTTGCATGTTCTTCACATGTACTCCAAAACCTAAAATGCAATAAAATAAATAAATGGGAAAAAAAAAAAGTATTGTAGCGGGGCGCTGTGGCTCATGCCTGTGATCCCAGCACTTTGGGAGGCTGAAGTGGGCAGATCAGTTGAGCCCAGTTCAAGGAGGTCATGAGCCTTAATTGGAGCACTGCACTCCAGCCCAGGTGACAGAATGAGACCCTATCTCTTCAAAACTAAATAAACATAACATTTGCCATTTAACCATAAAAATTTAATTTTCTTAAAAACATTGTTTTCTTTTTTTTGAGATGGAGTTTCGCTCTTGTCGCCCAGGCTGGAGTGCAATGGCATGATCTCGGCTAACTGCAACCTCTGCCTCCCGGGTTCAAGTGATTCTTCTGCTACAGCTTTCCAAGTAGCTGGAACTACAGGTGTGTGCCACCACACCTGGCCAATTTTTTTTGTATCTTTTAATAGAGACAGGGTTTCACTATGTTGGCCAGGCTGGTCTGGAACTCCTGACCTCAGGTGATCTGCCCACCTCGGCCTCCCAAAGTGCTGGGATTATAGGCACGAGCCACTACACCCGGCCAAAAGCATTATAGGCACGAGCCACTGCGCCCGGCCAAAAGCATTACAGCGATGGGATGTTACTGTGTCTCCTAGGCTGGCCTCAAACTCCAGGCTCAAGCGATGCTGCTGCCTCGGCCTCCCGGGATTACATACATGAGCCGCTGCGCCCAGCCCAGTTAACCGTTTTAAAGAGCATTTAGTGCTTGTGAAGTGTGCACCCATAACCATTATTTAGTTCTAGATCATTTTCGTCACCCCAAAAGGAAACCATCTGCCCATTAGCAGTCACTCCACATCGTCCCCTTCCCTTGGCCTCTGCCAGCCACGAATCTGCTCTCCGTGTCTGTGGACTTACCTATGCTGTACGTGTCATGTGAATGGAATCATTCCACGTGGGGTCTTCTGAGGCCGGCTTCTTTCACTGGCAGAATGTTTTCAAGGTTCACCATGTTGCAGCATTTATCAGTACCTCATTCCTTCCTACGGCTGAATGATACTCCTCTGTATCTACACATTTTGTTTATCCGTTCATCTGCTGATGGGTGTTAGGACTGTTTCTATCTAAGCTACTAAGAACCTGGGTGCATAAATATCTGTTTGGGTTCCCACTTTCCTTTCCTTTGAGGTAAAAGCAGCGGCAGGAATTTGCTGTAGTGAAGTTGCTGCAACCTATGGTCATTGTGTTTGACTTTTTGAGAAACCTAGTCATGCATGTTTTCAACTTTGTCACGTGTACCATAAACATGCTTCTGAGTTTTACACTTCAGATTGTCGCTGTTCCTTTCTGAGATTTAATCGCAGGTGCGATGACTGGTGTAAGGATCACGGACACGTTTGGTTCTCTAAACAGACTGTGAAACTGCTCACTGCAAGCGTTGTTCCAGTTCACACCAGCTCCGTCTGTCCAAACACTCGTTCATTTGCGTGCATGTTAATTACATTCATATGGCCCTGGATGTTTTCATGTAAAATAATCCTCCCCTGGTTATTTAATAATTGTAGTATGTTACATACTTTTTAATTTTTTTTGAGACAGAGTCTCCCTTTGTTGCCCGGGCTAGAGTGCATTTGCCCAGTCTCAGCTCACTGCAACCCCCACCTCCTGGGTTCAAGTGATTTTTATACCTCAGCCTCCCAAGTAGCTGGGATGAATGGCATGTGCCATCACACCCGGCTAGTTTTTGTGTTTTTTGTAAAGATGGGGTTTTGCGGTGTTGGCCAGGCTGGTCTGGAACTCAAATGATCCGCCCGCCTCAGCTTACCACAATCTCGGGATTGCAGGCGTGAGCCACCGTGCCCGGCCAGCATTCACTTTTAAGAGAAATTATCAACACTAGTGGAGATCAAAAGTATTTTATCTTTTTATTTCCTAGTAAAACAAATTCAAATCGACAGTAACAGTCCGTTTGTTTTTTAGTATTTTCCTGGAGATTTAACTCCAAACTTACACACATTAACTTTTCCGTTTAAAATACATTTCTGTACAATTTTTGCTTTATGTTTTAGTATTAGAATCAATCGGATACTAACCACCTGTAATGCAACTATCGCCTGTTTTTGTAGATTTCTATACGAGGTCTGTTGGAGTTACTGCTTCTGAAAACCCCTGAATTTGGCTGTGGTGTGTGGGGCCTCCATGCGGGGTCCTTCCTTTCCATGGCCTGGCCTTTCGTGTCCCGCCTTGTGCACAGCACCCTGGCGTGGCTGGTGGAGTGCGCCGCGCCCAGATGCCCCGTAGCCTCGTCGGAGTAGTTTCTAAACACGGCCGAGTTGGCTGGACGGGCGTGTCTGTGTGGCTGCGTCCTTCGGGGTGCGTGTCGCCGGGCTGGTGCGTATACATGTGAGTCGATGGTGGCTCAGCACCTGACACCAGGCTGTGTGTGACTTCTTAGAAAGAGCTTCTTCTGGTGGTAACGAAGGCCCCGGCGTTCTAGGCAACTCCCCCGTGTTGGGTTTGGCACCTGTCTGTGAAGCGCGGTTTCTTGGCCTTTCTTTCCCATTCTGGAGGGTTTCTCTGCCGTCCTGCTCTCCTCTGGAGATCCCTTTGCCGTTCACAGCAAGTGAGCTGCTCCTCAGTGGAGAGAGGGCGGAAAAGGAAGACTTGGACCTGCCCTTATCCCTGTGTGGCTGGGGTGCGAGCCAGGCTGGAGAGGGAGGTCCTGCCTCCGTTCCTGCCCTGCTGAGCCTCGAGACTTCCCCCGCGGCTCTGAACCTTGCAGGGCCCCCGTCTCCCCTCTGTCGTAGGCCTGGGTCTCCCCCCGTCTCCTCCCGTCTCCCCTCTGTCGTAGGCCTGGGTCTCCCCCCGTCTCCCCTCTGTCTCAAGCCTGGGTCTCCCCCTGTCTCCCCTCTGTCTCAGGCCTGGGTCTCCCCCGGTCTCCCCTCTGTCTCAGGCCTGGGTCTCCCCCCGTCTCCCCTCTGTCTCAGGCCTGGGTCTCCTCCCGTCTCCCCTCTGTCTTAGGCCTGGGTCTCCCCCCGTCTCCCCCCATCTCCCCTCTGTCTTAGGCCTGGGTCTCCCCTCTGTCTCAGGCCTGGGTCTCCCCCCGTCTCCCCTCTGTCTCAGGCCTGGGTCTCCTCCCGTCTCCCCTCTGTCTCAGGCCTGGGTCTCCTCCTGCAGGAGGTGTGTTCCCAGCCCGCATCCTGCACTGCCTGCCGGCTTGTGAGAGTAAATGAAAGGCAGTAATAGATAGAGGTGCTTCGCCTTGTGCAGCAAACGTTCATTGAACACTTACCGGTTCCCAGGCAGGGCTCCGGGCTCTGGGCAAACAGCGGAAGGCGAGTCAGCATCTGGAGCTGCCCTTGCCACATCCCGAGGCCCCTGACGTGATGCGACCTGCCACGGGCCACGCACCCATCTCGGTCTGCTGCTTCCTCGGCCTGAACAGTGTCCTTTCCTTTCAGTCAGGGGCTGCACCAGTAGCTTTTAGCCCTAATGTCCCCTTTGTGATCTGTGGAATCACAACTTCGGTGGCATGGAAAGTAATTTCTGAGACTGAATCTCTAAAGATGCTCAGGTAAAGCTCTAGACAGCATGGTCCCTTGACAGAGAGGAATTTTCTAGAAGGTTGTCTGGTCCGGCTTACAAAGTATCACACACATCTGCACCAGTGTGCCCTTTAATCCTTCTGATTTTAAGAAAAGGAAATTGTTTCTGAGTCTGTGCAGAGTGGTTTGCAGGTGGCTGAGCAGATGAGGAGTGTTGTCTTGTGAAGTCACGAAAACGCCGCTGTGGGTTTGTGGTCACTGCCATGGGTGGTGTGACAGGAGAGACGGTCATCGCCCCAGCCAGGGCCCCTCCTGAGCACAGCCAAGGGCCATGCTCGGCCCCCACCTCTCTGATGGCCAAGTGGAAACTTGGTGGGTAAAGAAATCGAGGGGGAGAGACAGGGAGGAGAAAATAGAAAAGAGGAACCTCTGTAATGTGGCCATTGTTTGAAGAGTGAAGGTCCCTTCTCTTGTCCTGACTGTCACCTTTAATGTGGCCTGCAGCATCTCTGAAGTCCCAGAGTCCTGGAGGCGTGCGTGTTTCATCTGGGCCTCGGTTAGCATTCAACATTCATAAAAATACAGACCCCTGGTCTCTCGGATGGAGCCAGTGTGTCAGCGTGGCTCCGGGGCCGTTGCCACCAGAAGTGCCGTGAGTGGTGGCTGCCCCCAGAACTCTTGCTGTCACTGCTCAGAGAAACTTGGGGTGTGAAGAAAGCTTTACTGCAGCCATGCACTTTTGTTCTACAGTTGAAGAAACTGTGTCCCAGGCGTATGAAGATGTGATTTGCCAGAGTGACAGGGCGAGCGGGGGTCAGAACCAAGGGGGGCCCCCTTTCTCCTGACTCTGGACACTGTGCTCCAGGCGGGCACCCAGGCCTCTTGGCTTCCTCCAGCAGGTGGCAGCTGTGGTGCTGGCTTCCTGCCCTTGTCTCTTCCTGGCATTGGTTTCGGCCTCTCCTCCTCTGCATCCCCTGAGCTTTCTCTCACTAGGTTTTTCTCTCTCCTGTTGTGCATTCCTCCCTCTCCCCTCTGTTTTCCCACATCTGCCAGCCCGGTGAGTGTCTGTGGCTACTTTTCTTCTAGACGGCTCTCTGCATACTCCGCCACCTTGGAGCTGCTCAGGTCTCTTCTCCTGGGCTGAGAGCCCCCACGCTCCAGCGTGCAGGCAAGAGGCCCAGCACCCCTGCTGGAGTGACCGCACTCCCTCCCTGGGGCAGCCACCACTCAGCATTTTGCTCCTCGGTGGAGGAGGGGGGCCTTGATCCTAGATATGCTGACTGCTGAGAGACCAGAGATCTGTATTGTTTATTTTTTTGAGATGGAGTTTTACTCTGTCACCCAGGCTAGAGTTCAGTGGCACGATCTTGGCTCACTGCAACCTCTGCCTCCCGGGTTCAAGCGATTCTTCCTGCCTCAGCCTCCCGAGTAGCTGGGATTACAGGCGCCCACCATCATGCCCAGCTAATGTTTTTGTATTTTTAATAGAGATGAGGTTTCACCATGTTGACCAGGCTAGTTTCAAACTCCTGACCTCAGGTGATCCACCCGCCTCGGCCTCCCAAAGTGCTGGGATTACAGGCGTGAGCCACTGCGCCCGGCCGAGATCTGTATTTTCACACCAGGTTCTCTGAGTGTTAAATGTTTGACGTTAATTTAGAGTTATTGCTTTTGCTGTAAAATGTGAGCATCGTCTCAGGCACCTGCAGGTTTTGTGAAGCTGGCAGGTCCCGTGAGCCTCAGTGCAAATCCCTAGATGGAGGAGCCTCCTCCTGGCCGCTCTCTGCAGGCGAGAATGTGGCCCAGGCCTGGTGGAGAACGGACACAGCGGCTTCTACAGCTGCACACCTTCCAGGTGCTAAGCAGGTCCCAGCACCCTCTTCCACTCCCAGGCGGCCCCACTGAAGCCCACATCCTGGGTAGGAGGGCCCATTGCGAATCTTATGCCTTGGAGAAAACCTAGGAAGGGTTGTAGCTCTGAAGAGGTACAGAGTCCTTTTAGGTTTTTTGCTTCCAAAGTGGTGCCCAGAGAATGGTGGGCATTGGATTGACGTCTGCTGAGCAATCCAGGGGACATTCACTACCCCGGGACTTTCCCCCATGCTGGATAAAGAGCTGGGGGGTACAGAGGCGGGTTTGAGACGACCTTGACACTAGACGGCCCCCCACCTCATGCTGCAGGCTGGGCACGTGTCTGTCCTGGGTAGGCGGGGGGGGGGGGGGCGGTCACAGGCCAGACCTGCCGCTGGACGCTGCCCTCCTTCGCTCACTCCCTCACCCATCTCATACCACTTTTGCCTGGCAGAGTACTAAGGGCTGGGCAGAATGTAAGGTGGATAATTCACAGCCTTTTCTCTTGAGGGGCTCACAGTTAGTAGGGACGGGCCACAGAGAATACACTTCTGACAGTGCAGTGAAGTGATTATGTACTGAGTACTGTGGAAGTCAGAGAAAAGGGCTTACGGGAGGCTTTGCAGTAAGAGTGACATTTGAATGATATTTTAAGATGGAATTTGCTAGGCAGTGAAGGGCATTCCAGGCAGCTAAAACAGCTGGTGGAAAAACTCAGATTTGTGGAAAAAACGTGTTTGGAAAATGGTGAGAAGTTGGTATGCCTTAAGTGAAGGGAAATTGGGGAAAATGGCAGAACTGCGCTTGGTAAGAAAGGCTATTCAAGTATGGAGTTAGCAGCTTTAACAGACCAAAGTAACTGGAATTGTGGCCTCAATAAGGTAGCCCTTTGTTTCTTTTGCTTTTAAAAGGCCAAGTGGAAGGAGATCCAGGGGCTCCCTCTCCACCAGGGTGTTTCAGGCAGCTGATGTAGCTCTGGTCATCTCCTGGGCATTGCCTTGACTAATTCAGCTGAGCATGGCTCTAGCACCAGCCCAGCTCTGCAGCTGGACAGCTGGACATGACTTGGAAGTTCTGTTGACCAGGCCTGCAGGCACACTTCAGTGCAGGGAAAGCTGGGAAACGTAGTTTTTAGCTGGGTGGCCATGGCCCAGTCACATCTTGGGGTGGCATTTCCAAAAGGAAGCAGCAGCGACTGCATGCTGGGAAGCATCCGTAGCCTCTGCTGTAGAAACAGAGGCAGAATGATGAAGCACTTTATAGGGACCTGGGAGGTTTTTAAAGAGCAACAGCATGATTTAAAAAGCTCTTTGGGAGGCGAAGCTGGGAGGGTCATTTGAGGTCACGAGTTTGAGACCAGCCTGATCAGCATAGTGAGATTCCATCTCTATTTAAAACAAAACAAAAAAATAAATTAAAAAAAAAAAGCTTTTCTCCAGAAATGGCACCAGCCTCAATGTGGCTGGCCACCGTGGGCCTTTACAGTAACTGGGCAAGGAGGAGACGCTGAGAGGTGGGCCTCCCCTGGTGGGTGAGCCCGGCCTTTTGATGGTTTGACAGGCTGGGGGTCGGTGGGACTTTGGGCTGTTGTTACTGCATGTCTACCTGAACCCGTGGACCTTTGGGCTTCGGGATTGGTCAGGAAATTGCTGCCCTTTATTTCAGACTTCCTTGAGAACACATTTTTACAGCTTGTTACTAATGTGAATTGCAACTTCGGGGAGATGGTGACCAGAGAGCCTGAAGGGCCCCTTTCCTCGGGGTGGGGTGGGGGGCGGCTGTGTCCATTCGCAGCGGGAACTTGAACAAGCTCCTGCCCCACACAGGCCCCTGACCCTCCGTGGTTCTGCAGACAAACTACTAAATTCTTGCCTCTGCTTCCTGTACTTTAAAGGGGAAAATCATTCCAGCACCTCCCTAATTTGAAAGTGTTTTATTTTACATGCCTACCACACGTATGAAGCCTTCCACCTGGGTAGAAGAAAAGCGTCCCGATAGTGACACCCTGGGAATTCCCCAGCATTTCAGGTGCACCCTCCTAGGAGCTGGGCGGCAGGTGGGGGAAGGAAGAGCACAGCTTTCTGTGGAACAGCAGAGGCTGCACCTGCCTGACCCGCTGCACAGTTAGCGGAATCGCCTTGACCAACAAGGTTTCCCACAGCCCTTTTGCATCTCAGCTTGCTGATCTGTGACACAGGCACACATCTGTGCCCCAGGTTGCTGGGAGGGTGAGAATGCCCTGCGTGGCGTTGGGCACGGTGAAAGCATTCCTGGGGAATTCTCGAAGACTCTTGTGTTATCTTTACCTGATGTCAGGCCTTGGATGTGTCCTCTCCTGAGGCAAACATGGTGTCTCCTTCCACAGGGGGTCCGTGGGGCTTTAGGCTTTGTGGCCAAGGTCAAGGAGAGCTGCATGGGCCATCTCCATAATCCTGTCCCAATTCTTTGGACCTTTAAAGCATGTGGAAATTTGCTGCTAATGTTTATACGGCTGGTCTCGTCACACAAAAATCAAATACACAGAGGCTTTTTTTGAGACACAGTCTTGCTTGGTCACCCAGGCTGGAGTGCAGTGGCTTGATCTTGGCTTACTGTAACCTCTGCCCCCCTGGTTCAAGCAATTGTCCTGGCTCAGCCTCCTGAGTAGCTGGGATTACCACCATGTGCCACTTTGCCTGGCTAATTTTTGTATTTTTAGTGGAGACAGGGTTTCACCACGTTGGCCAGGCAGGCCTTGAATTCCTGACCTCAAGTGATCCACCCACCTCAGCCTCCCAAAATGCTGGGATTACAGGTGCGAGCCACTGTGTCTGGCCCAGGGCTTTTTAAAAAGGCGTTTTGGCATGGCCTCACCTTTTGATACTTTATCTCACTGATCACGTGCTCTAAGGAAAAAAATGTCACTCGGGCAGAAGGACACACACTGTAAACAGGTTGACCTTCAGCTCTGGAAACATGGAGGGACGGGTCAAGTCTCCACGTTGAGCAACGGAAAGCATGCTCACCAGTGGAGCGTTGTTCTTAGATTTCTTAGAACGGACTCTTTCTTTTCTGGAGGCGATTCCCTTCCCCACCACCAAACAACTGACACTAGATGATCCCCGCCTGCTGTGTGGGCGCGTCGTGCGGGCACGCGTTGGCTCCCTGCCCGCTCTGCTAGTGCGAGGCTGGCGCTGCGTTGTGTGGAGTCGCTGTGGAATCCGAGTTTGACCAGATCCAGGTTTAAGATGCCGCTGACTGGGTGTCAGCCCTGTTTGGCCCCACGTTCCCTCAGTTACCTGGTGGCATTTTATGGCTGTGAGGTCTTTCCCAGAGATGAACTTCACGGGAACTTACTTACCGAGACCAGCTGGGCCGTAGAGACCCCAGCCAGGCGGCGCTGAAGGCGTTAAGAAGCAGACACAGAACAGCCGAGTGGGACTCTCTGGGGCCCACAGCCTTCCGAGCCGAGGGTCTCAGGGGCCGACACCATCCCGGGCCGAGGGTCTCAGGGGCCGACGGCATCTTGGGCCGGGGGTCTCACGGGCCGACGGCACCCCGGGCCAAGGGTCTCAGGGGCTTACGGCATCTCGGGCCGGGGGTCTCACGGGCCGACACCATCCCGGGCCGGGGGTCTCACGGGCCGACACCATCC
>NW_022437083.1:1451839-1528593 GCF_009761245.1 Sapajus apella
CATCCTCTCACGGGCCGACGGCATCCCGGGCCGGGGGTCTCACGGGCTGACACCATCCCGGGCCGGGGGTCTCAGGGGCCGACACCATCCCGGGCCGCGGGGCTCGGGGGCCGACACCATCCCGGGCCGTGGGTCTCACGGGCCGACGGCACCCCGGGCCGGGCGGGGACCTCGAGCAGCACTGACCCACGTAGTTATTCTCTGAACAGGTGATGCGTATCCACAAGCAGGTGTTCTGCGCTTTCTCATAGAACCAAGATAAACTAGGGGTGCAGCTGGCGCCCGCTTACCACTGATCACAGACGAACGAAAAAGTATTCTCCACGAGGGAGCCCCGGGGCAGGGCCCACGTCCCGTGTCTGAAAGCATTGTTTTAACCAGGGTGTGATGTACATATACTGTTTTGCTGCTTTAGAACGCCCCAAGCATTTTCCACTTGTGTGTGTGGGGGGGGGGTCAGCTAGGCTTTCCTTGCCGCTGTTCTTAGCAAACAGTATATTTTATTGTACACTCAGCATTTCTCAACACTTACTCTTTACTTGGTAGTGACAAGAGGAAATATTTGCTTATTACCGGCCCACCTTGAGCCTTTGGGTGGTGGTTTATTGCCAGTGGGAGATGGCGGGAAATATGAGAAGTCTTCTGTCTTGAGCTTGGGCTGTTGCTCTGCCTGGGGGAAGACGTAGCTTTGCGAAGTGAGGGAGCAGGTCTGGTCCAGTTTTTGGCTGGCTGAAATGCCGTGTGTGCTTGCGGTGACATCTCCCCCAACAGGCAAAGAAGTCCCAGCAGTGAGATGTAGCCCCCCAACCCCCCAGGACCGAACTGCTTCCTAAAGCTCCACGTAAAATCCTGCACGTCCTCACTGCCTCATTTCTAGCCCTGTCCTTGCATTTTGGAAAGCCGTGCTGACACCCTGGGTGGACGTGCTCTGTGGCGAAGCTTTGCATAGTGAGTTGAGGGAGAACTGGATGGTGGGGAGCTGCTGGAGGGTGGGTGGGTGCTGACAGGTGTTTTCAGTGGGTGCCGGCCCGAAGGGTGGTGAGTCATAACTATGCTCTTTTTTTCCCATGAATCCGTATTTTTTTCATCTGCTGAATGGCCTTATCAGACACAAGGTCTTTGCTTTTCTTCCAGGCACATGTCCCGTGCAGCCCCCGCAGTCCTGCCTTGCTGCCTTCCCGGCCTTGGCCCGAGCAGGGAGAACGGGGAAGGGACTGCTCCTCCGCGCTGCCCTGGCTTTGGTTCTGCCGTGAATCCCTGCCCCAGGCCCCTGTTGCTCCGACAGCTGCCTCCCGCGTGGAGCACGCCAGGATCTACTCCCACTGACCGCACTAGTCATTTCCCGCGTGTGTGTAGACTTGTGCCAATGGGTGCTCGTGTGTAACACTGGCCCTTTCTCCTTTAATGAGATCTTACCATGTTTGGGA
This sequence comes from Sapajus apella, assembly GCF_009761245.1. Lineage (NCBI taxonomy): Eukaryota > Metazoa > Chordata > Mammalia > Primates > Cebidae > Sapajus > Sapajus apella. Next base: position 1,453,267 of record NW_022437083.1, read on the forward strand.
AAACCTCACACTTCTGGTTCATCCTCAGCATCTCCTCTTTGTTTTCCCATTCGGTTGTGTGGTTTTATTCGTCACAAGTGTTTTTCTTCTCCTCTGCCCTCTCTAACACCTTGGAGAGGGATGGAGACAGAAGCTTGAGTTTGGTCCTTCCCCTGATCCAGGTTCTTGTTTTTGTTTTCTGCTCCAAGGCAGGAACATGGTACGGTGACTTTGATGAGAACTGACCTCCGGCCTAGCAAGGTTGCTCGTGCTTGTAATCCCGGCACTCTGGGGGCCAAGGCGGGAGGGTTGTTTGAGCCCGCGTTCAAGACCCACCTGGCAGCGCAGTGAGATCTTGTCTCTGCAAAAACTAAAATTAGACCGCACAGCATAGTGAGAGTTGTCTCTACAGAAAGTAAAATTAGCTGGGTGTGGTGGTGCACCTCAGTGGTCCCGGCTGCTCGGGAGGCCAAGGTGGGGGCACGCTTCAGGCCAGGAGGTCAGGGCTGCAGTGAGCCAAGAACATGCCGCTGTGTTCCAGCGTGGGCAACAGAGTGAGACACTGTCTTAAAAAAACCGAATCGACCTCAGTAATATTCTTATCTTTTGATTAAGTTTTCTTTGTTGAAGACTCATTCCTAGAACAAAAGTTAGTTAAGTTAGTTAACTCCCCTCTCTTGTCTCGCTGCGTGCACCACGGGCACTGGGTTTATTTATGGATTGACGAAGCCACTGCTGCTCCCGGGGGCCATCTCCGTCACAGTCTCAAATGCCTCCTGCAAAATGGGCTGATAGAGAGGATGACGTCGGAGTTACCTGATAGAGAGTTACCACTCACCCATTAGCACTTCCTTCAGTTTCCGCGTTCTCCTGTGATGGATAGCCCTGGGTTAGAGAAGTAGGGCCCACGTGCTGGCTCTCTTTCCATGCTGTCATGTTTGTGGTGTGGAAGCCTGCATTCGTGTGCTTTGTGTGAACTGGTTCATCACAGGCATTCTTATGCACCCCTGAGCACAGCCTGGCCAAGAGCTGCGGGGTACAGCTGGTGGATCAAGGGTGGCTGTGTATGGAAGTTTGCCCTCCCCCAACAGGATGAGTCAGATACTGAAATATCCTCAAGACACTTAATAAGTGTAGCAACGGCTGGGTGTGGTGGCACACACCTGTAATCCCAGCACTCTGGGGAGCCGAAGTGGGTGGATCACGAGGTCAGGAGTTCAAGACCAGCCTGGCCTATATGGTGAAACCCCATCTCTATTAAAAATACAAAACTTAGCTGGGTGTGGTGGTGTGCGCCTGTAGTCCCAGCTGCTCGGGAGGCTTAGGCAGGAGAACTGCTCGAACCCAGGACACGGAGGTTGCAGTGAGCTGAGATCGCACCACTGCACTCCTGCCTGGCGACAGAGCAAGGTTCCGTCTCCAAAAAAATAAAAAATAAGTGTCGTAACTGAAGTTCTGACAAAATGGCATGTCAGTATAGAAAGGGTAAGGCAGATTAATTCTGCTGGGTGTACTCAAAACACCAGCATGTCAGGTGGTATTCCTTAAAGAATGGGCACCTGTTGGTATAATTGCCGCATGCCCCCTAAGGATGTAAGTGTTGGAAGGGCAGGACCACGACTCCTGTGTTCACCACTGTGTCTTCTCTGCCTCTGGTACTCAGGATACATATGGATGGATAGGGGGAAGGAAGGAAGTGTGGATGAATGAACAGATGAATGAGTAAATTAAATGAAGGCCAAATCCTAGATGAGGGGTTAGCTCGAATGGTAAAAGCGTGTCAGGAAGAAGTTAGGCATATTGGTAAAATCAGCACTGGTTTGGCTGAAGTGTAGAAAGCTTGAAGGAGCATGGCCAGAGAAGGGGTTGGAGGAAAGACTCAGATGATAAAAGGTCAGAAATTTTGGGTTTTCTTCCCAAATAGTGGACGCTAAACAGCCAGAGACATTTTGCGTAGGTCTTGGCGGTAAGCCTGCAAAATTCAAAGTTTTGAGAATGGAGTTTAAATTGGGAGAAGACTGCTGAGCTAGCCTTGCCTGGCTTCTCCGTGCTGCAGATGAGTCACCGAAGGTGCCAGCCGCAGGGGTCAGGTTTAGGTAGCCAGCAGCAGCAGGGCCATGGCCCCCCGCGCTCACCTCTCGTGGTCTTGTCTTCAGATGTGTGCAACAGCACCGACCTTCCGGAAGTTGAGATCATCAGCCTCCTGGAGGAGCAGCTGCCCCATTACAAGTTAAGAGCCGACACCATCTACGGTTATGACCACGACGACTGGCTCCATACACCTGTCATTTCTCCCGATGCCAACGTTGACCTCACCACCGAGCAAATTGAAGAGACGCTAAAATACTTCCGTAAGTACTGTCCATGTGCGCCTCCACGGCAGCATCAGCACCAGTCCTCCTTAGCCACGGCCCCAGATAAGTTCTTGTTCTGGCTCCCCTGTGCTGTGGCTTGCCACCTCTGGAAAGGTGGTCAAAGAAATGCAGCTGTAGGGGTTACCCACATCGAAGCTCCCCATTTTAAATGTTCTGCGTAGACATTTTAGAGGAGTGGGGACCCGGTAAGATTTTCATCTGATCCAACTTTTTATTTACTTATTTTTTGAGATGGAATCTTGCTCTCTCACCCAAGCTGGAGCGTGACGGTGTGATCTCAGCTCACTGCAACCTTTGCCTCCTGAGGTCAAGTGATTCTCCTGCCTCAGCCTCCCAAGTAGCTGGGGGTACAGGCACGCACCACCTTGCCTGGCTAATTTTTGCATTTGCAGTAAAGACGGGGTTTCACCATGTTGGCCAGGCTGGACTTAAATTCCTGACTTAAGTGATCCACCCACGCTGGCCTCCCAAACTGCTGAGATTACAGGTGGGAGGCAACTTTTTTTTTTTTTTTTTGACCGTACAAAAGAATTTAAAAATGTTTCTATTTCTATTTCTTACCAAAAGTACCACAAGTCCTTAGAAACTCACTGGGAAGGAGTTTGTCTAAATTTAAAACCAAAAATATTGGAAACATCCAGGCTGCTCATTTATGAGGCGTAGCAAGACGTGTGTACCGAGGCTGGTAACTCCTGTGTGAAGGCTCCTAAGTGGTTATTCACCGAGTCTGAGGATCGCAGCCGCAGCAAACCCGTCGTGCTGATACCTGGTGGGGTGAGCAGTACACCCGGCGAGCGTTTTCAGTGTGGTCGTGATGGCCAGGGTGTGAAACTTGATGTTGCAGACTCGGAAAAAAAGGATAATTTTAAAAATTAATACTTTGTGATATTTATTTCTTAGAAGTAATTTCACTCTTTAAAAATTTATGGCAGCCAATAATTTACCTATCTGTGTATCACTGTGTCAGTTAAAAAGAAGTATAGCAATCCTCCTACCTGGAGATAGCTTGGTTCAAAACCAGCTTACGTCGCATCTCGAAAGATTTCTTGTAATTATGTTTTCTAACACAGGCTGATCTCTCCAATTTTATTGAATTAGTGAGGTCATTTATAATAAACAAGTTGCTACTACAAGTTTCTCCTTCAGGGCACGTCTAGGGACGTTTTCAGGTTCTCTTTATTAGATATTAATAAGAAGAAAAATGTGCTTACATTGACTCATAAACCCTACAGAGTCTCTGTGAACACCGCAGATAATCAGCTTCGACAGGGATAAAAATAGAATAATCCACACGGCTAGATAAGAAGCGTGTTAGACTTGGACTCCTATTAAACTTGGTGGGTTTTGTATTGACTTTTTCAGATTGTTGAAGTCTGCAAAAGAACTCACAGGAGAACAGTAGACTTTGTAACAGAACTATTTTTTGGGAGATCTCTCCGTGTTATTTACCTTCCCTTAGGAAACCTTCCTGTGAGTCTGCAGTACCTGTCATCGCCGTTTCTGCCACAGGAGTCTCCTGGTTCCCACTCATATGCTTTTTTTTGAGGCACGGTTTTGCCCTGTTGCCCAGGCTGGGGTGCAGTGGTGCACATACAGCCTTCTGCAGCTTTGGCTTCCTGGGCTCAGAGTAGCTAGGCCTTCGAGTATGCACCACCATGCCCAGATAATTGTTAATTTTTTTTTTTTTTTTTTTTTGAGAAATGGGGTCTCCCTATGTTTTCCAGGCTGGTCTGAAACTCTAGGCCTCAAACAATCCTCCTGCGTCCGCCTCCCAAAGTGCTAGGATTACAAGCGTGAGCCACTGCCCTCAGCACCATTCACACTTCGATTAATCACCGGCGTTTCCATTGTAAGTGGACGGCCGTCCGCGGGCAACACCACACAATTTTCAGAGAACTTTTACACAAAGTGTCTCATTTCATTCCCGTAAAATACCTGCAGTTGGGTAGGGATGGTTTCATTACAGGTAAAATGGATGTGGGAAAGGCCCAGTGTTTACTCCATGACGCTGAGCCACAGTTTCTAAAATCTGTTTAACAGCAGACCTGAACAGAGAGAGTGTCTTTTTTGTTGCTTGCTTTGTTTTTAGTTTATACAGTTAAGAAAAAAGAAGAAATCCTTTTAGTTTTTATTAGCTTCTAACTGAAATGCAGCCTTCCTTTAATTATGAACGTAGACGCGCACAGGCGCCGTGGTGTTAGCAGGACCTGCGATGTTGTCACCAGGGGATACCAGATGTTTTCATGTCGTGCTTCAGCGGAAACAGATACTGATCTATCTTTCATTTCATGTTGCTGTTGGGTAGGGCCGTTTTTTTATAGGTGAAATGGAAGTGTGGAGGCTCCGTGCTGTGGCATGCGGCGTCATGGAATGTGTCTTGTTTTATTAGATCTTTTATTTCTTTTATTCTTAATAAAGAAGCACTTACCAGATGTCACAGACTCTTTTGCTGTGGTTCACACCCCGGAGTTTTTCAAGTTTTAGATGCAATTGTTTTCCTTTGCAGTCCTTCGTATTTTATGTTACGTATTCAAAATGATCATCTGAAGAAGGGTCTGTGAGCCTTGCCAAACTGGCAGAGGGGTCGCCAGAAGGCACAGGTTCAGAGTCCTGCTGTGTGCCTGGTACCCTTTTTGGGTTTCGTGTGTTTGTTCACACGTGTGTGACCCGAGAGACGCTGTGACCCGCCAGTGTGCTGAGTCAGTTTTAAGGCACGTGAGAAGACAAGGCACCTCCGTCGGTGAGGGCAGAGGTTCTTGGTTGTGGGTGGCCGTGGGGATAAGGGGCGCCGGGTTCTGACGCGCTCCCCTCGGTGAGGAATCCTGGAGAAGAGGTCCAGCTGCACACGGCCACGCACATCAGATCAGAGCAGACACGGCTGCTTCCGGCACGCCGTCCCGCGAGTAGAGACACGTGGCTTTACCTTTTGAAGGTGGCCCTCCCTTGGCTTCCTAAGAAAAGGCGAGAAAGCTTTGGGCATCTACCTTTACCAGGTGGTAGAATGACCTTTTCAGAGAAGGTTTAGCACTTCTTCCAGTCAGGTGGATTTTTAACTCCTGAGTCTGAGAAACACAGAAAATTCAAATGACCCACAAAACAAATATACCCACAACCATGGGACATTTGGGAGAAAGCATAGTCAATATACAGTATTTGCAGTGTGCTGGGTGGTCCTCAGAGTAGCCTGAATTTAATGCTCTTGCTGTCCCCATTCTGCAGATGAGGACGGCGAGGCTCAGGGAAGTTAGGAAGTCACAGGCCTAACAAGGTGGGGGGCTCAGATTCAGACCTAGTTTGTCTGAGTCCGTCTCTTGCCCAGTATCTCAGGGTAGCTACAGAGGGGACAAGAAGACTTCTTGTTTAAGAATAAAACTCATCTGGTGAAATACAAAAAAACCAAAACCCCATCAAAACCTTAGTTTTAGCATCTGTCAGTAGATTGTTTTTATAAAATGTGTCTAACATTCAAAATTCATGTTTTTTTCATGGCTCAGGGCACTGTCCCAAGTGATGCTTAGCTTGAAACAGCTTAATTTGAAGATGAGGCTTCCTTCTTCCCTGTGATTTTCACCTCCATCCTGTGGCCAGTAGGTTACACTTCCCTGGTCCCTGGTGGAAATGACAGTGTGTGCGTTAGACTTCCGCAGTCACACACCAGGCAGCAGACACCAGCCGTGAAAGTCGCTGCACTGGCCATCAGGTGGCTGTGGAACTCTTTGGTTCCCTCTTCCAGGGGCTGCTGTCTGTAGCTTTTTGGTTAAGCAGCATTGATTGAGAAAAAGTAAAATCCGTATCTCGCCTGCGTGTGATCTGCTGAGCACCCTCCCTCTGCGTTTACCTGCAGCAGTCTTTTCCCTAAGAAAAGAAGGTTCGAAACACATGAGAGTTTCTCAAAACACTGTAAAGCAAACGAGGGAACGGTGTTTTGAGAGACTGTCGTTTGTTTAGAAACAAATGAATTAGCAAACAGTACTTACCGAGCGACTGGTATCCACCTCTAATCCTTTGAAGACTTGTTTGCATTCCAGCTCGGGCTCTCTGACTAAGGAGATAAAATCAGCTCCTGGACTATTTATTTTTGCCGTGACCTAACCCAAGGACTTTGCACTGGGTCGGACCAGTGCAGGCGGCTCCCGAGGCGTTGGGCGCCATCCTGCCCCGAGTTGTTTACCTTGCCGATGTGGGAGGAGGGAGTGGGGTCTGGGAACCTGCCTGTTCAACCAGCTCCCCTTGCCATCTTAACTTCGAAAAATTGAGTTTAAAATTCAACAACAACAACAAAGACCTTCGATCTAGTCCAACCATCACTGTTCACACGGCGTCCCTGAGGCACGGTGTCCCGACTTGCTACGCCTTGTATAGCTGGGAGATGTGGGGCCAGGAACTGTGTGTGGATCTCCCCACTCCTCACCCGAGCACTCTGGAGTGTGTCCATAGAGTGGAACCCACAGTGACATTATTATTCCCCCATTTCCACCTTTCCTCATTCACGTGTGTCCACACGATCACAGCCGTAGCGAGCGTTTATACAGTTGGTTTTAGGGGTGTGCACAGCGAACCCCATGTGTTTTACTCATACAGGCCTCACCCCAGGAGATTGGAAATTTGCTCAAGATAAGGCATGATGGCCGGGCGCAGTGGCTCACGCCTGTAATCCCAGCACTTTGGGAGGCCAAAGCAGGCGGATCACCTGAGGTCAGGAGTTCGAGACCAGCCTGACCAACAGGGAGAAACCTTATCTCTACTAAAAATACAAAATTAGCCTGGCGTGGTGGCGGGTGCCTGTAATCCCAGCTACTTGGGAGGCTGAGACAGGAGAATCCCTTGAACCTGGGAGGCCGAGGTTGCTGTGAACCGAGATGGCACGGTTGCACTCCAGCCTGGGCAACAAGAGTGAAAATCCGTCTCCAAAAAAAAAAAAAAAAAAAAAAAGAAAGAAAAAGAAATAAGGCCTGAGGACCCAGAGTATCTGGCATGGGGTTTAACTGGAATCCCTCTGCCCGCCCCCGCCACTGTGCCTGGAGGCTCCCGTGTCCCCTCATCCTGCTTGGCCTTGAGCAGAGCCCACAGCACAGCTCCCTTCTGGGAGCAGTTAAGCAGCGTTGATTGAGAAAAAAATCCAATGCCTCACTTGCTCCCAGAGTCCCTCCTGTCTCTGTCGATAGTCTTTCCAGCCTCCTTCACCAGTTCTTTTTCCTCTTCCTCTGAGCTTCCAAATCAGTGGCTCTCAACCCTGATGTACCTAGAGCTTTAAAATAGATGGTCCGGCCTAGCACAGTGGCTCACTCCTGTAATCCCAGCACTTTGGGAGGCCGAGGTGGATGGACCACCTGAGATCAGGAGTTCGAGACCAGCCTGACCAAATGGTGAAAACCCGTCTCTACTAAAAATACAAAAATTAGCCAGGCATGGTGGCATGCACCTGTAATCCTAGCTGCTCGGGAGGCTGAGGCAGGAGAATTACTTAAACTTGGGAGGCAGCGTTTACAATGAGCCGAGATTGTCACTGCACTCCAGCCGGGGCAACAGAGCAAGACTCTGTCTCAAAAAAAGAAAAAGAAAAAGCCAGCTGTGGAACCAATCCCCTGCAGATACCAAAATCCATGGATGCTGAAGTTCCTGATATGAAACGGCATAGTATCTGCATTTAACCTGTATACATCTTTCTGCATACTTTAAGTCTAGGTTAATTGTATTGTAAATGCTGTTTTTCGTTTTTTGGCTTTTGGGTTTTGTTTGTTTTGAGACAGTCATCCTCTGTCATCCGGGGTGGGCGCAGTGGCGCCGTCTTGGCTCTGTGCATTCTCAGCCTCCCAGGCTCAAGCCACCCTCCCACCTGAGCCGCCAGCAGTTGGGACTACAGGCATTCGCCACTATGCCTGGCTAACTTTTGCATTTTTTTGTAGAGACGGGGTTTTCACCATGTTCCCCAGGCTGCTCCCGAACTCCTTGTTTCTAGCCGTCCTCCCGCCTCAGCCTCACAACGTGCTGGGATTAAAGGAGTGAGCCGCCATGCCCAGCCTAAAATTTCGTATTGTTGTTTTATGTTGTTTTTCTTTCCTCTGAACATTTTTGGTCCATGGTGGATACAGAGGCCTGACTGTATGTCCTCCCAGGACCCGCCTCACACACAGTCATCGTGATTGGCCCTCAGGTGACTGCCGGCGTGCCCGGCCTGCTGCTGTCCGTATCCTCTCCCCCGAGGCTGTAATACCAGCCACATGCTGGTGACTGCCAAATGTGTGCCCACCCCGACCTTCCCTTTCTTCCTCCCCCAGCCTCATGTACCCACAGACTGAGGTTATCAACTCATCCACTGCAGAAAGTGGGTTGTTCTCCCGTCCACACACGTTTGTCTTAATGAATGCAATACGGTTTACCTCATTTCCATCTCCTCCTGGCCACCCACCCGCCCTGTTAATTCTTCCTCAGATATGTCGCAGACCCATTCTCCTGGGTAGGCTGGGACTACAGGTTCCCGCCGCTGTGCCCAGCTGCTTTTCTGTTCTTTGGTTCTCAGCAGAAGTGTGCTGACCGCGAGAGGCCTTCCTTGCCCACCCCATCTGTGGTGTCCCCCACTTCCGCTGCCTTTTTCCTGCCTTCAAGGCTCTGATCCCCCCATTTGCTTATGTAATGATAACCAATATGATGATAAGGACTCGCGTCTGCTGCGAGCCCACTGCCTGCCGGGCTTGCGCTGAACACTTCACCTTTGTGAGCGCCGCAGGACACAGACTGGATTTGTGGTGGGACATATCCTCTTTTCATTTAAATGATTTTTCAAATATATTACAATTGTTTTATCTAAATTAATTGGCCTTTTCATCCTTAATTGTTTTTCAAGATATTGAAGTTAGTTTGCATAGTAATAACACTTTTTTATGGCAGTGTAAATGGACTAAAAAGAAAAGAAATTTTTTAAAACCACTTTTAATACCATCCATGAAATAATAAACAATTATGTAATTACATTGATAAGCAAAACAGGCATGAACAGATGGATTGGGAACACACACATGACCATTTTTCCTTTTGGAAAATGCTCAATTCACAAGAGCCCAGATGCCTGGGCACATGACACAGTGATCAGCTGGCTGGCAGTATCAGCAGGCTGTGGGCCCCCCCCCCCCCCCCCCTGCCCACCCCCCCCCCCCCCTGCCCACCTGCCTGCCCGCCCGCCTGCCCACCTGCCTGCCCGCCTGCCCACCTGCCTGCCCGCCCGCCTCCTGCCCTCCCTCGCTCCCTCCCTCTGTCCTTCCTTTCCTTTCCTGCCCGCCTCCTGCCCTCCCTCCCTCCCTCCCTCTGTCCTTCCTTTCCTTTCCTGCCCGCCTCCTGCCCTCCCTCCCTCCCTCCCTCCCTCCTTTCCTTTCCTTTTTCCTTCCCTTCCCTTTTTCCTTACCTTACGTTGTTCCTTTTACCTTCCCTTCCCTTAACCTTGCTCTGTCGCCCAGGCTGGAGTGCGGTGGTGGTAGGTGTGGTTCACTGCAGCCTCAACCTCTTGGCTTCGAGTGATCCTTTTGCCTCAGCTTCCCAAGTAGCTGGGACTACGGGTGCACACCGCCATGCCCAGCTAGTTTTTAAATTTTTTGTAGAGACAGGGTGTGGTCATGTTGCCTCAGCTGTCTCATGCTCCTGGCCTCAAGTGATCCACCTGCCTTGGCCTCCCAAAGTGCTGGGATTACAGGTGTGACCTACCATGCCTGGTCTTCTTTTTTTCTTTACAGACAGTCTCGCACTGTCACCCAGGCTGGAGTGCAGTGGTGTAGTCATAGCTTCCTGCAGCCTCCAACTCCTGGCCTCAAGCGATCCTCCTGCCTTTCCCTCCCAAAGCTATGGAATTGTAGGCAGGAGCCACATGCCTGGATGGCTTCTGGGGCCATGGCAAGTGCTGGCTTGTCAGAGGAATTGGGGCAGCAGCGATTAGCTGGGAAAACCTCTCTGCTTCTGCCCTTGTGTTTCATGCTGGTGGTGTTTGTAACGTCAGAACCGGCCCTTACCTGTCTGCCTACCTTGTTATGGCCATTTCACCTCCTGGTCCCTGCTGCGCAGGGAGTGCCCTGAGGGCGGAGATCGTGTTAGTTTGTCCCCCTTCTGTACAGAGGGTAACGCCCAGTACCTGGCCCGGATGGAGGAGGAGCGTGCTGCTGTGTCTCTGTATTTGGTACTCCTCGTTAGCCTCTAGCTAAGATGCCATCTTCTGAGCTCTCTTGATGGCGGGGTACCACGGTGATGAGTGAACATGAGAAGTCTTGGCACAGCGGCTCACGCCTGTGATCCCAGCACTTTGGGAGGCTGAGGTGGGAGGATTGCTTGAAGACAGACATTCGAGACCAGCCTGGGCCACAAAATGTGGCCCCCTCTCTACAAAAAAAAAAAAGAGAGAGAGAAAGAAAATAAAAACAAGAAAACATGAAAAGCGTCCTCCGGAGCATTCCCACTGGGAGGTGTCACCCTCTGTGCAGAAGGAGGAGCAAAACTAACGCGATCTCTGCCCTCGGCCCTCCCTGCACAGCAGGGGACGGTCTGTGAAAGGAGCATCCATGTAGGTAGGTAGGCAAGCGAGTTTCGCTTTCGGCCTGTGTTTGTGTGGAATGGGGCGTCCACAGACACGGCACCCCAGCCCTCCTCTGACGAGTCAGCCCTGGGTTTTTGTCCCTGTTTTCGGCCAAGCCGCTTTCTCTCCCTGGTGCGCTTAAGGCGGAGGCTCGCCGGCCCTCTGCTGCTGCCTCTGCAGCGATGGCTTCGTCTCTCTCCTGCCCGGGGGGCTGCCAGAATCTCACAGAAACCGAACGTGTCCTTGTCATCCTCACCCCAGCTCTTCTGCCACCGGCCTGGCGTCCACAGGAGCCCAGCGCGGATGCGCCTCAGCCCTCACCGGTGACCCTGGCCATTCTCAGAGGCGCCTGCCCCTGCTGTCCCCAATCCGCAGATACTGCATTTGCACCTCAGTCCCGGTTCTGAAACCTGTTTTTTTGTCATGAAGTCACGGAACCTCTCTGCACTTTGGTTTCCTTTTTTGTGGGTTTGAGGAAGAATCTGTGGCTTCGTTGGTGATGACATGGCGGAGAGCCAGGGCCCATTTCTGATGTTCAGAGTGAAGGAGGAGGCGTGTGTAGGGAACTGTGGCGCCAACCCTGTTCTTCAGCTCTTCATGCCTGTCCTTGCAATGAACACAAATGATCCTTAATATAAGTTAGGTTTTAAAAATAATATTTTTGTGGCTCACACTTATAATCCCAATGCTTTGGGAGGCCAGAGGCAGGAGGATTGCTTGAGACAAGGAGTTTGAGACCAACCTGGGCAACATAGGGAAATGCCCGTTACTACAAAAACTGTATTTTTTAAATTAGCCAGGTGGCGCATGCCTGTAGTCCTAGCTACTCGGGAGGCTGAGGTGGGCAGGTCCCGAGCCCAGGAGTTCAAGGCTGCAGGGAGCTGTGATCGTGCCTCTGCATTTCAGCCTGGGCAATTGAGTGAGACTCTGTTTCAGTAAAAGAGAAAAATAAATAAAATATTTATTTTCTTTTTTTTTTTGAGATGGAGTCTGGCTCTGTCGCCCAGGCTGGAGTACAGCTGCACGATCTCCCAGATTCAAGCGATTTTCCTGCCTCAGTCTCCCGAGTAGGTGGCATTACAGGCACACGCCACCACACCAGGCTAATTTTTGTATTTCTAGTAAAGACGGGTTTCACCCTGTTGGCCAGGCTGGTCTCAAACTCCTGACCTCAGGTGATCCACCCCCTTCTGCCTCCCAAAGTGCTGGGATTACAGGCATGAGCCACTGCTCCCAGCCAAAATAATATTTCTTTCTATCACAAAAGTATGCTGATTTTAGGTGATTTTGAAAATAAAAACAAAAAGATGACTAACATAGCAATCGCTACTCACTTTTTGTGAGATTTTTCTAGATTTGTTTTATTCTGCAACATTTACATATTTAAGGACATAATGCTTTTAAAATAAATATTATGTGTTGACCAATTTCCCCTGGCATTAAATCTCTTAAAAAACACAATTTTCACTGTTACTTAATATTCTGTCAGTTATGTTTGACCATTCATCTACGATTAGGAATCCACACTGACTCTACGTCTTCCCCAAATAACACGTGGGCGAATACCCTTTTACTTCCGGTATCAGGCCAGATAGTACTTACCAGCAATTTGCCTGAAAACACTGAATTTGGTCTTCAAGAAGCCTACTCGCATCCTAGAGATTTTTTATTAGATGCCTGAGGAAGGATGTCTTACCTCTTTCTCAGCGAATATGTGGAAAATAGCAACTAGGTAATGGCCAGGGAGGCGAAGTCTGAAGTTGGTGTGAATACGGCATATCGTTTTAGGAAAAAGGAGTCGCTTCCCTTAAAGTCAAAGTGTTATTAAGAGATCCGCTTCTCAAACTGCAGCAGGGCAGTTTCGTGGGGGAGAGCGGTAATGTATGTTGGTGGTGGAGTTTCACTAGAATTGAGAGATACACCTGGACCCTGTGTGGGTTGGGTAATGTCGCTTTAGAGCGAAGGTTTTCTTTTTTTTTTGGGGGGGGGTGAAGGTTTTCTTCTTCCGAGTGGCTCTGAGGGAGAGCAGGTGGCTGCAGACTCTCAGTCCTGTGTTAGGGCGCGTTTCTTAATCATTCACCGATTAAATATGTGACCTTGGGCAAATCACATATCACTGCATTGAGACCCGGTTTCTTATCTGGAAATTAATCAGCATTAAATATTTTATGGTTCTCTGAGTGTTTCTTTGAGAGTTTTTCACTCTAGTTAACGGTATCCCATGATGAAGGTTTTAAAATGGTTTTTTGTTTTATGGCCATCTCTTAGAGTTTTTCTATGTTGCAAAATAGGAATTAAGAGAATAGAGACTTTCAATTTTTGTTTTAGAAAAATTGTAGTGTTGCTTTCTTTTTCAAATGCAAGTGCTATTAAATTGATTTCAGTTCATAATCTAGGGAATATCTTATAAGTATTCTCAGAACACTATAAAAATATGCACTTAACTCTCTAGCATGTTTTAAATTACCCAGGACTTTTCTTGTTAAGATTTAGATATGTACTAGTCTTGAATTCTAAAAGATTACAAATTGTTGAAAATCATTTTCATCTTCATACAGCAAATGAATGGAGCAGAGTCCATGTCTGCTTGATGGATGGCATCCTCATCCCAGGGCCTCGTGTTGAACAGGTGCCTAATAAATGCTTCTTAAATAAGTGAAAATGCAGAGACATGTTTTTAAATTTAAAAAATAAGCTCTATGCTTTCTTACCTTTTTTCGTAAAAGCAAAACGAGATTTAAAAACCTCACATAGAATAACAGGATCATTCTCTCTGTTACCACGTTCCAAAGATTGCCTTCATTTTAATTAAAATCCAAGTGTGGATTTTAATTAAAATGTGGTGGCTCAAACCTATAATCCCAGCACTCCAGGAGGCTAAGGCGGGCGGAGTTCGAGACCAGCCTGGGCAGCATGATGAGGTTGCATCTCTATTTAAAAAATAAAAAGTGCTGACACTACAGAATGCAGTGAGTGAGCCTATACAAATTAAATGAATGAATAGCACGTAGTGCTGACCTTCTGAAGGGGAGAGCGGTCAATAATTTTATTATTTTGTGAGGTGGTGACCTAAAAGAAAGCAGTGTGTGTGTGTGTGTGTGAGACAGAGAGAGAGAAAGAGAGAGAGAGAGAGAGAGGTACTTCTTGGAACATTGAGGAGTCTGTTATCACCTAGATGTGTGCGTGGTGAGGCAGGGTTGAATGAAGGAGGGAAGGATAAATTGTTGGGGTGTAGTGGAGGCTGTGCTGAATTGGAAAGGAAATCTAACTGCCAGGAACTTTTCATTATCATTTGCTAACAAAGCCAATGGCAAGACGTATACATTATGATGTATTTTTAAGTCATTACCAAGAGTTTCTCTTGTGTAAATGTCCAAGCACTCTGGGTATGTCTTTTCTGCCATCCCCAAGCTCTGGGCCTCTTTTTTTACAGGCCAGAACGTAAGTGAGCCCTGGAGTTGTGCCTTCTGTCTTTTTCTCTTACTCACTGCTCCGATAAGCAGACTCTTCCTTGGGCCCATTTTTCACCGCCGTTAGCTGACACAGACGTCTGTGAGATCGAAGGGAGAAGCAGAGACTCCCTGGGGCACAGTCATTTCCTCCAGGTTAGCCACGTGCAGGCACGGTGACTCCACCCAGGTGTGGGCCTGGCGCCAGGTGCTGAGCGGAATTGAGGGTGCCCGTCTTGGGGAGGTAATCAAAGGCAACCCCATGCCAGGGTGCAGGACGGCACCAGGAGCCGTGCACAGCGTCTGGTGAGCACCGCTCAGCAGACCTGCCCTCATGGTCCCTGGGCATACTGTGTTCCCTGCCGCCTGTCAGCTTTCAGTTCTTTCTCATCAAACCAGGTTCCAATGTTGAGTGTTTTTTTTTTTCTAAGAAGAAAAATGCCTGGCAAGCAATTCTGTACAGACTGACAGTTTTTCTTTTTCATGTTATTTCATATTTCATATTTGTCAGCGTATCTAAGACAAAGCTGGAACGGACTCAGGTGGGAAACTGACATGACAGCTCACTAACATTCCACCCCCGTGATGGGCTCAGGCTACTGTGGTGCAGCTGACTTTTGGCATGAGTGGAATCCGGGGCCGTTCAAGCTTCTGGTTTACTTGTGTGCTGAGGCCTGTGGCACCTGCCGCGTGACCTGCTGGACATGGGAGTGAGATTTCCCATTCAGCCTCCCAGGCTGGGAGGAGGCAGCTCAGAACTGTGCAGCTGTGTACTGCTGCCCCCACACACCCAGCTCTTCCTTCTCTCTGTCCTTAGGTAAGGCTGATGGTAATGGGAACTGCATGGAGGCCAGGATGCGCGTTGGCTCCTGAGTGCTCTGCTGAATGCCGTCTCCCTGCTTCTGGATGTGCTCTGTAAAAGCCGGGCTTTGTTCCCCTACCTTCCCCTGGAGGTGGGTGGGTGCCTGCTTCTGTGTCTGAAATGAGGAGAAGATGGTTTGGGAGGGGTAGCTGACAGCAAGCTGTTCATTAGCAGCCTGCCTTCTGCCGTGGGTGCTGTGACTGGCAGCAGCAACGTTTTAAAAAACAAAGATCAGAAAGAGAACTCTGCAGAAAGAAGCACCCTGTTCAGTCCCTTTCTGAAGCAAGTGGAAGGCAGGCCTGCTTTCAAGGCTGTCTTTCGCATGAGCCCCATGGCCCCTCAAGGACAGAAGGTTCGGAAGCCTCTTCCAGGTCTTCTCTTCCACTGCGGCCTCCTTGGCTACCCTGGCATACAGGTGCCCTGACCAACAGGGAGGAAAGCTCTGACTGGGAGCAGGTTCCAGAGGGGAATTGGGACCTCCGAGGGCTCTGCGTGCCAGCAGGAAGGAGGAGCACTGAGGACGAGTGGGAACTGGAGGTGGTTTTGTTCAGCCACATCGGGGCCCCGGCATGCCCATGCTGATCACCTGCGAGGCGCGGGGCAGGTGGGATGTGGCAGGTCTGTGAGGTCTGAGACTCGGACAGACTCATCACGGCATTGTTTATATCGTTTATCACTCATTGTCAGTGTTCGTTCCTCTTTTTCATGTACTACGTAAATTGAAATATATACTCATACAGCTACCAAGTAACTTATTATTAAATTCTTTTAAACATTTAAATTTGGTTACAAATACATTGACTTAGCCCTGCCTTAACATCACAGACCAAATCTGTTAGATTCTCTTAAATACAAAAGAGAACATGTAGGTCTTGTAGCAGTGACAGCAAAACTCCTGATAACGCATAACATAAGCATCAGTGCTGTGGGTTTGAGTCATTTCTTTGTGACTTCTGAACCTATTTTATATTTTTCCAGTGATCTAGTAACCTGAACAGATATTAAAGAAAGTGTGATCTCAGCAGCTATGTTAGATTCCTGGGGCTGCCATAACAAATTACCACAAACTTGGTGGCGTAAGACCAAATTTATTCTCTCACAGTTCTGGAGGTCAGAAGTTCAAAGTCAAGGTGTTGGCACTGCTGGTTCCTTCTGGACGCTCCGAAGGAGAGCCGTTCCCTGCCCCTCTTGCGGTTTCTGGTGGCTGCCGGCCATCCTCGGCATTCCTTGGCTTGTGGCCTCATCCCTCCAGGCTCTGCTCTGTCTTCACGTTGCCCTCTCCTCTGTGGGCCTTTTCTGCTCTTCTCTTCTGAAGACACTTGTCATTGGATTTAGGGCCCACCTCGATCCAGGATGTTGCCATCTTGACTTTTTTTTTTTTTTTTTTAAAGACGGGGTTTCACCATCTTGGTCAGGCTGGTCTTGAACTCCCGACCTCAGGTGATCCACCCACCTTAGCCTCCAAAGTGCTTGGATTATAGGCGTGAGCCACCACGCCCGGCCAATCTCAAGACTTTTAAGTGAATTACACCGGCAGGGCCAAGCGTGGTGGCTCACACCTGTAATCCCAGCACTTTGGGAGGCCAAGGCAGGCGGATCACTTGAGGTCAAGAGTTCGAGGCCAGCCTGGCTAACATGGCAAAACCCCATCTCTCCCAAAAATACAAAACATTAGCCGGGCATGGTGGCTTATGCCTCCCAGCTGCTCAGGAGGAGTCACTGAACCTGGGAGGCGGAGGTTACAGTGAGCTGAGAGGGCGCCGCCGTACTCCAGCCTGGGTGACAGAGCGAGACTCTGTCTTAAAAAAACAAAACAAAACAAAGAAGAAAATGAATTCTACCTGCAAAGACCCTTTTTACATCTTCACAGTTTCCTGGTGAACATTATCTTTGGAGGGGCCACCTTCAACCTGGCGTCTTTTCCTGAAATGACAAATTCTTTATATTTGGCTAATGCGCTTGTGACCCAGTGTCCCATCCAAATGGCGCACTCACCTGGAACATGTTTGAGAACACATACAGAGTTTGTCAGTGTCTTACTGGTATCATGAGCAGTGTTCATTGAGCTTTTATCTTCCAGGAATTTGGGGCCCCAGTGTGGGCAGTCAGTGCTCCCGTGGGCCCTCCGGTGAATCCGTCATTTTACAGATCACCCAGCTCCCACCTGAATGCAGTCTGTGCAGAACGTCAGGCCTTTCTGTTTTGGAGCCTTGCTTCCTCCTTCCTTGTATGGTTGGCTTGTTCAGAGCCATCCTCCTCAGAGACACATTTGTACGCTGTTTTATAAAAGGTATTAGTGGCAGAAACTGAGCTGTCATACACACCCACCTCTGCTGCTTCCTAAAATGGATTAAAAATAACTTCCAATATATTCCCCCTTCCCTTGTTGCACTTGGTGCTCCTTTCATTTGATATTCATTGACGATTCATGGGCTTTGCAGACTCAGCTTGTCTCCTTTCGCCATTATTAACTCTGTTCTCTTTTGGATGTTCAAATTGTCACAACACAGTGCATGGTAGTCCTTTTAAGATGGCTCTTACAGGGGCCGGGCGGATGGCTCACGCCTGTAATCCCAGCACTGTGGGAGGCTGAGGCGGGTAGATCACGAGGTCAGGAGATTGAGACCATCCTGGCTAACATGGTGAAACCCCGTATCTACTAAAGATACAAAAAATTAACCGGGCATGGTGGCGCGTGCCTGTAGTCCCAGCTATTCTGGAGGTCGAGGCAGGAGAATCGCTTGAACCCAGGAGGCGGAGGTTGTAGTGAGCCGAGATCGCACCACTGCACTCCAGCCTGGGCAGAAAGAGTGAGACTGTTTCAAAAAAAACAAAAAACATGGCTTTTATGTCCCTTATCTCTTCTACCCCAGACCTCCTGAAGCGGTCTTTGCTTTCTGGAAACCTGGTGTTTGCAGGTCCCTCTTGATTTTTCCCTGCCCCAGGATGTGGAATGGAATCGGCAGCTCCACAAGGAGCCCTGTTAAGGTCTAACCTAAACCTGGGCACCAGAACGTTGACTTGCTGCTGATGGGTCAGAGGCCGTCCTTTGGAGCCGCTCGGTGACAGAGCTGGAAAGAGCTGCTTCTGTTTGTTTGTTTTTAATATCCTGAAGTGACAAAGATATTTTCAGTTTAACTCTTACTTTCCTCGTCCTTTATTTTGTTCTTTTTCTGAACAAAGCTTCTCAATTTGCTTTCTCTGTAAGGTGCTAACTTGTCTTTATCTTCTTTCATTGTACCTCTTCTTTTTCTTCATTCAAATTCCATTAGCAAATAATCCTTGGATGCTTTCTCGTTCACTTACTGAGAAGTGGAAAAGGCTGAGGACGGGGATCGTTTCCGGTTCATATCCAGATGCTTTTGGTATGCAGTCCTGGCAAGTGACTTAAACCCCTAAGACCCCTTTCCTTGTCTCCACCGTGGGAGGGTCGTTAGGTCGCAGGAGTCTGAGATTAAGTGAAATATGAAGTACTGAACGCCTGGAATACAGTCGGCACTTCCTGAGCGGGGCGGCTGAAGCAGGTGGCTAAGGACCGGCTGACCAGGTGGCCGCGAGGCTTGCCTGAGACTGCTCCTGGGACCTGTTCTTAGTCCTGACTTTCTGGTGGCAGTGATGGAGGAGCCTAGGGTCGTGTTAGGGAGGAGGCTGCTTTCTCAGCTGCAGTGAACCTGGGCTGAGGAGGGGCTGTAACTACACCTCAGGAGCGCCGGGACTCTTGTGTGAAGGAAAGTGGATTTGATGTCAGATAGACGAGTTTTAATTGTGAAACTCTGCAGAGCTGCGGACAGATTACTTTGTCTTTCCAAGCATATAAAATAGTTTTGGTGTAGTTCACTTTGAAATTGCTCGAAGCTCATAAAAATCACCCCTAAACGATGCTGTTTCCTTTGTGCTTATTTTACACATTGTTTTGTTTCTTCCCCATTTTCTTAAAAAGTGAATTGGATATGTGCTGCCCTTGGACTTAACATGAGCTGTGCCCAGTCACGTGTTGTCACTGTTTAGAAGTGGTCTCACTCTGCCTCACCCCACCTGTTACTCCTGCTCATTGCTGTGAGCTCAGTGCCTTTGAATCAGTTATGCTGGGAAAAGCTTATAAATGGCATTTCAACCTCATTTCCCTAATTAAAGCTGAGGAATTTGTACCCTCTTTTTAATTATTTCCTGATAATTCCCCCCCCTTAAAAAAAAAAAGAATTAGAGTGATGAAGATGAACACAGCTAACATTTATTGTAAACCCACTTTGCCCCAGGCGCTGTGCTGAGTGCTCTGTCATACACGAATTGATTATAGCTTCACCTGTCTCTGTGGAATGTGTTATAATCACCCCCATTTAGCAGATGAGACTGATGTGTCTAACAAGGTCACAGACATGGAAAACAAAGAGCCCGAACAAACCTCAGACCGTCTGACTCCAAAAGCCCATACTCCTAACTATGAAATCTGTTATGTTTTACTCGTTTTATGGTAATGGGGTAGGGATAAAATGTTAAACAGATTCGTAGTGCTGTAAGGTAAATGTGCCAAGCTTTGTGTAAAGGGTTTCTATCAAAACAAAAAGCAAGCAGATAAGAGATTTGTATCCTTGTCTTTTTTTTTTTAACTTTAACAAAATTCTTTCTTATAATTTGAGAACATATTGTTCTAAGTAAATCGGATTATTTCATTAAAATATATTTGTTTCTTGATTCTGTTACGTATAAAATTATATGTGGAGAGAATGTGCAAAGAGATGGCTAGGGTTTCAGTGAGAGGTTTCTAGTGAAAGCTAATCTTTTATAGAACTTTTGGGACCCATTGAACACTGCTGAACTGTTGTATTTCTTCAATTGTGCTAAATTTCATAGAATGTCAGTTTTTTCTCTGTCAATTATATTTGAGTAATATTCACTGCATTTTTATTTTTTTAATTACGTAAGTAACACATGCTGATTGATTGGTAAAATGGCTGGCAGTCTGTAAGTAAGACACACAGTTGTGACCTTCCACCTCCTCTCCTCCCCAAAGGAGCTACTTTAACATGTTAGTATGTATTTTCTTCCAAAAAGTTACATGCAGTTTTGAAAATTTCACAACTGCCTAGTTAAGAATGGGCAAAGGGAGCTGAGCCTGGTGGCTCATGCTTATAATCCCAGCACTTTGGGAGGCCGAGGCGGGAGGATCACTCGAGGTCAGGAGTTTGTGACCAGACTGGCCAACAAGGTGAAATCTCACCTGTACTGAAAATACAAAAAATTAGCTGGATGTGGTGGCATGCACCTGTAATCCCAGCTACTCGGGAGGTGCAGGCATGAGAATCGCTTGACCCTGTGGTCAGAGGTTGCAGTGGGCCAAGATCGTGCCTCTGCACTCCAGCTTGGACAACAGAGCGAGACTCCATCTCAAAAAAAAAAAACCAAAAAACAAAAGTTTTGTGCATTTTTGAACAAAGATCTTTGATATGATTTATAAACAATAAAAAATTTATCCATTACATTTTCATGCATTAGCATAATTTTCAGTTGCTGAAACTCAAAAACATGTTGATGTTACTGGATTTTATTTACATCTCATTTACTTTTCTGTAAGTAGATACAACTTTTCCAAATGTGGTCAGTTCCTCAACTTTCATGGTGTTCTTCAGAAGCATCAGTCTTCTCAAGACGATGAATATTACACATTGTACTGAACAACCATCCGATTTCCGCACGTGGAACATAAGCTGGTGGGCCTGATGTTTAGCTGGGCCGTAAGGAGGAACACCCGCGAGGCGCTGAAACCCTTTTCCCAGGAGGGACAACACTGTGTGTGCATAAGTTTGAAATCCCCTGGATTAATGCAGCCAGCGCTCCCCATCCCCAATTCTGTCAAATTTGTTGATATGTGTTCGAGGAAGATCAAAAATGCTGCAACCGTGAATGAAATGTTCTCGGAAGAACTCTCTCATACTTTGGCTCCAGGAACTTAGGTGGTTAGTTCTTCTGAGTAAGAAAGATTCTGCTCTGTAAAAAATTCTCGTATCCCAAGTTCACTGCTTTATGCACCGACTACACTGTGTCCCTGGTCTGGAAACCATTTCATCTCAACAAAGAGGAGAGAATGCCTTCCATCGACTCTCACCCTTAAGACAAGTATCGAGATGCTGCCTCAGCAGCTGATGCCCTTGTTCTTGGTGAGAAGCAGTGTTGCAGATCACCCGCTCCTCTTGCCATTCCTCCAGAGTTATTAGTACTTGGTTTTTCTGACCTCAGCAGTGGGATCCTCTTCCATATCAGGTGAAGCTCTTGTACCATCCATAGTTTTGTAGATACCATTGTCTCAGAAGCATATGTTTTTAAAGCCTTTACTGGTTTACTACGAAGGATACTGCAAAGGATGCAGGTGAAGAGCCGTGTAGCTGCGGGAGCCTCCGTGTGTTCAGCCACTGGGAAGCTTGTCTGGCTTTCATACGATGCTTTGGGAGTTTGCATTTCCTGTTCCTCTGTTTTATTTTTTTTAGTTTTTGAAGTAGGGTCTCACTCTGCCATCCTGGCTGCAGTGCAGTGGCACGATCACGTCTCTCTGCAACTTTGAACTCCTGGCTCAAGTGATCCTCCAGCCTCAGCCTCCCAGGTAGCTGGGACTACAGGCATGTTACCACCATGCCTGGCTGGTTTAAAAAATTTTTTTGTAGAGGTGAAGTTTGGCTGTGTTGCCCAGGTTGGTCTCGAACTCCCGGCCTCAAACTCTCCTTGCTTCTTGGCCTCCCAAAGTGGTAGAAGCACAGGCATGAGCCCATGCAGCCAGCCCTCCGGTTCCTTTATTAAATCATTTTGCAAATTCTTATTCGACCTCCCCCACCCTGATTGGATGTAACTGGTAAACACTGCTGATGTTTCAGGAGGTGGTTGTTAACTATTTGCCTGTTTATAATGCCCATCATCTTTTTGTAAATACCTTAAGGAACTTTAAACAAACCCTCAGAAAAACTCGGACTCCGGCCTCTGTTGTGAACGTCTTGAGGTGAACCTGTCTTGAGGTGAACATCTGAAGGGGCTGTTTGGTGGTTTGCCGTGGGGCTCTTGAGAGGCCCCATCGTGGTCAGAGATAGGATGAGATGAAAGACTAGAGGGAGCAGACGGCAGGAGCAGTGATGAGAAAGGGACAAAGGTCATTGTCTGCTGACTTCAAATGCGCACACGTCCTGGAAGACCGAAATGTATCCTCAGGTTGGGATCAGGGAGAGGGAGTGAGGTAAGTGAGGCAGGCTGACACCCGCTTTGACCAGAAAGAATGTGCAGTTGGGCTGGGGGTGCCTTGGGGGGGGAAGAGATGAGGCCAGAGGGCCACAGGTCCTCCAGGGAATGAGTGGCAGCCAGAGGACACCGTGGCTGGGCATGGTGTCATTCCCTTGTCCCTGCATTTTCTGGACTTTTCACCCTGTTAACAATTTTAGCCAAAATTCATCGTCAACATCAGCAGTTCCTCTGCCCCATGCAGGACGTTTCCTTTGTCTGCTTTTGGTTTGGGCCCCTGCCTTTAACTTCCCTTCTCCCTCTGGGACTTGAGGCTCTGTTATCCGTAGTGCCAAAGGGTTGGGTCCCTACAATCCACAGGGGGACAGGATCTGCTCTCACTAAAGGCTGGGCCAAATGGGGTCGTCCAGCCACCTGGCATGTGGGAAGGTCTGATGTGCTTTCCTGCCCAGGCATGCCAGCAAGGCCTGATGAAGAGGGCCAGATATGGCCCTGACATGCGGAAAGGCTACCCCAGAGCAGAGAGAGATTTCTTTGGGGACCTCACAACACAGCGTGACAGACTCTTCAGCTTCCAGTGATTTAGGAAGATTGAGATGGATCGGTACAAATATAGATTCCATCTAAGATTCTATATGTAAGATGCGTGTGTCTATGTGATTTTCCTTTTAATTTTCCATTTTACACACAGAAGCAGACACACACACACATGCACACACACACAATTTGTATAAGTGCTACTGTTGACACCAACAGATTCTTACAGTACCTGGCTGAGAGGCCAGTGAAGAAAGGAAGTTGTTTTGGTTTCGGGCAGGGTTCTCACCAGGCAATTCTGCCTCCAGGGGACATTTGGCAATTCCCGGAGACATTTTGGTTGTCACGTCTTGGGGGTACAGAGAAGTGCTGCCTGCGTTTGGTGGGTGGGTGCCAGGGCTGCCGCTGAACGTCCTGCGATGCTCGGAACAGCCTTTCACAACGAGAATCATCTACCTCAAACGCCAGTAGCGCTGGGCTTAAGACCTGGCTCTAGGGAATGAAATTCAACCCATAGCTTAGTCTAGAATAGGTCTTCTTATCCATACCTTGTTTTATTATGAATCTTTCAAACATGTCAGACATTTAGAACTTATATTAACTGTATTTTTTAGGGAAATAAAGCACACAGGTGCATTTATAAGGAACGTCTTAAAGCCCCATTTCCTCACCCCTTCGCCGGAGGCAGCTACCTTCCTGCAGCTGGGCTGCTTCCTGCTGGTGTGCATTTCTGCACCTTGGTTACACATGTAAGTGTCCAGGAAAGCCCTTTGTGCTGGCACTCTCCTCTATTTGCATGTGACAGGCTGTTTTTCTAGAAGTTTGAGCAAAGGCATGAACACAGTAGTGCATCTAAACAAAAATGCTTCCATTTTCTAAGTGAGTTACAGTTCCTTTAAGTGGTGGTCAAAAATTATAAAAGACGTTTAATGTGTTAAATCAGGTTGAGGGAAGGGAACCAACGGTAATGTTTATAGATTTTAAAAGGTGGCAGATTTCACATCAGAATCTTCCTTCTATCATGACCCAGCGCAGGGTAAAGAAGCTTGTCCTTACATTTGTTGAAGGTGATGATGATGCTGACCCCCCGTCTCTCCTTGCCTGCACCCTCTGTCCTCCCTGCCTGGCGTCTCTCAGCCTCTGCTCCCAGCATCCTTGGAAGACATTTCCTCCATCTCTGCATCATTTTTCAGAGCCAGCCAGTTTCCATGGCAACCGTTAGATTGAAAGATGAGGCTTGAGTGGGACAGCCGGTGGTGGTGTGTGTCCCTGACGTCACCCTCTGGGCGTCTGGATAGGACGACCCTGGCTACGCCCACCCGGGGCTGCTGTCCAGTGCCGCTTTATTGGCAGTGCTGCAGGGTCTCCGGTAGCTCTGCAAATTGCCTTGCTTTCTGCTCCTCCTACTCCCTCCTTCCCTGATAGAATTTTTCTTTTCATTGCCTGCTTTCCTGTTTTGGCTCCAGACTCTCGTTAAGAATGCACAGCCTGATCCTGGTGTGTGTCGGGATGTTCTTCTGCCCAGTATTCTGGAAGGGCGGGGAGGCATGGCAGCCTTGTACTTGACGCTGATGGCTCTCTAAAGTCCATTCTTTCCTCTGCAAGACCACTGACTATGCAGAAATTTATCGAAGCGGATTATTATGAACTAGACTGGTATTATGAAGAATGCTCGGATGGTAATTATGGCCCCTGCAAAATAGAGCTGGGATGTGTAGGGGCACCGTCTCCTTCAGGGTGGGGGGTCCTGAAACCTTTAGGGGAGACAGGCGGCTGGTGAGGGTGGGCACCAGAACTACCACCACTGGCTCTGACGATTGCAAAGGCACGGTGGAGGAGGTGGCAGGTGGGCAGGGCTCTTTACCACGAGAGACTCCTGCAGTGTGTATGAGGGTTTGCTCAGAAGGGGAGATGGTTCTGGCGTGCCGGGCTTGCAACTGTTATATTTCTATTGGATTGAATTCTCTCCGGCGTGAGACGTGAGTGTGTTGTTGATGCACGTATGTGTGCAAGTGGAAATGTGTTCCCGGTGCGCCTGCCATTGGAGGGTTAGGAAACTGGGAGCTTGGAATCGTGTGCTCAGGAGGTGGCTTCCTGGACTGCCAGCAGCAGGCCTGGAAGACTCTGCCCTTTTCTGAGCCGAGAGCTGGGAACCAGCGGAGGCTGGAGAAGAGTCAGGAGCAGCCTCCCACTTAATGGGTGATTCAAATGAAGCTGCTTGCTGGATCCAGCAGAGATGGGGGCGGGAGGTGACGGGAGGGCAGGAGGAGAACGTGTCCTTCTGTCACTACCTCGGTTTGTGCAGGGAGGGTGTGGCACATTCCAGAGGAGGCTGGGTGGAGGCCGAGCTGTGTGGCTGGACAGGCCTCAGGCACACGGAAAACAGCACTGAGGTGGGTCCTCTGAGAAATCCCAGTGGGCGGGTCTCAGCTTGCTGGGTGCTGGGCATCAAAGTTGTGCATTACACGGTTAATCGTCTTCTTTAATTTCTTCTTGAAAATGATCCTATCACATCCCTTCATAAAAAAGGGCACAAGTAATATATACACTTTGAGGGTCTGCTCCCCAGTGATGATGTGCTCCCAACCCTGTAGGAGCCATTAATAGATAAGGTAAGTGCTTTTTAATTGAGTCGGGAGTTTCAGAATGCTCTAGTCCTGACTACATTTGATTAACCTGAATGATGTAACAGGCTGGGACCTGGCCTAGTTAGTCCAGGTCGAAAAACTACATAATTATCTCTTATCCACTGATTTTTGCCTCAACTGTGGGTTTAGGAGAGGGGCCAAGAGGTCTTCTCGGGGGCTGGTATTTAAATGGGTGGAAAAACTTGCCAGCTCAGCCCCACCGTCCCCCGGCATTGGATGCAGATGTCACGTTGGTTCCCTGAACATCTTTAAGTATCTCAAGGAACAAGGATTGGAGGCAGCTCCCAGGGTCATGAGGGGAAAGGATGAATGAATTATTTTTTCTTTGGAATATATCATTCTTAAAGCAAGTTCCCATTCTGTTACCTAACTCCAAAAGGAAATTCTAGAGATGCTTCTTTTTGGAAACCATCATTAGTTTCCTTGGTGATTTGTGACTACCCTCCATAACTTTTTTTTTTTTTTTCTTGAGACTGTGTTTTGCTCTGTCACTGAGGCTGGAGTGCAATGGAGTGATCTTGGCTCACCACAACCTCCGCCTCCCAGATTCAAGCGATTCTCCTGCCTCAGTCTCCCGAGTAGCTGGGATTACAGGCGTGCGCCACCACTCCTGGCTAATTTTGTATTTTTAGTAGAGATGGGGTTTCTCCATGTTGGTCAGGCTGGTCTCGAACTCCCAACCTCAGGTGATCCACCGGCCTTGGCCTCCCAAAGTATTGGGATTATAGGCATGAGCCACCATGCCTAGCCGATAACTTTTTAAGTGATTGAGTACATCGTCGCTGTACCATTGGATTAGGGAGCACTGGTCCTGGCAGGGTGCTGTCACAGGCCCATGGATGGGTCAGGTGTGGCCATGGCTCTGTGGATGTCATCCTGGAAGTGGGAGAAGGAGGTTTCTTAATATCATGACCCAATTACCACACCATCCGGTTCCCTTTACACCCTGAAATAAAGCCAGTCACTTGCCATGGTCAGTCTGGAGGGTGAGCAGAGGCCTGCTCTTATCGGAGTGTCTATCAGAAGGATTTTCTTACCCAGCAATTCCTCAGTTGAGTCTTCTGGCCCAGAGAGACCCCGATCTGTCTTCCTGTAAGAGCAAAGGAAAATGGAAGAGGAGATGGCTCATCTGTTCAAGGGTAAACATACTGATTCTCTTAATGTCTAAATGTATGTTGAGCAAAACACTTGTCTTTTACCCTCTCTCCCATTTTGGATGACGGGAAGAAGGTTTTTGAGACAGAATTTACTGGGACCGCTGGCATTTTCATGATCCCATTTAAAGAGGTAGCGAAGTAGGGAATAAAAGGAACAGAAGTCCAGAAATAAACATGTTTGGGAGAAGTACAGAAAGGGGGTTTCAAGTGTGCGCTAATTTTGTGGTTCCTTGCTTACACATGTCTGACTAGCTGGGCTCCTTCCTAGCTTCCGGCAGGTCAGTCTGGAAATGAAATTTACCCCCGTTTATATGTACCTGTCTTTTATTTGCTTCTGTCTTTTTTATTGCAACTTAGTAGACACACATCATTGCTTTGTCTCTCTGATGATTTGGCATTTGAATTGTCAATGAGGGAAGCTTTTAGGAATTGTTAATCCTAATAAAAGGTGAGTCAAATGTTTTGAAAAAGATGCAAAGTCATCATTTATGTCAAAGTTACTGACTCACACTTAAATTGCAGTGTTAGCACTGAAAAAGAAATGGATCTGGCTGGGAATATAGATTGCAGGCCAATTAGAACTCCTCTTTTGAAGTTGGAATTACGGGATAGCTACCATTCCCTCATATCTTTGAGGGTTAGGAGAAGTTTATTCAGTGTTGAATAACTGTATTTCCCCCGTGTGTTAATGTGTGTTGTGGTAGCCTTCTATTCAGCGCCCATCTCTGCCTGCCCTGCTTCCCCACCTCCAGAGCAACACCCCAGAGGATATAACAAGAGGTGTGGGACAGGGGCTTATAATAATAAGACATAGGAGGGGTTGAGGACCCAGTGTCTTCAAGTAACTTTTACAAGAGATTCGAAATAGCCAGCGATCAATACGAAATAGCAATAGCCTTGGCAGAATTTGCGCGTACGTGCTCAACGTTTGCAGTTGCCACCCTGGTGTCGGGCAGGGTCATAATCCTCCAGATTGGATGCGTCCCACCTCTGAGGCAGAGCCTTGAAAACGAGAAATCATTGAAAATCGTTTGCTTATTTAAAAAGCAGATTCTCAGATTCACACCAGACTAGGAGAAGTCCTGAGAAATCTAAATTTTTGGCGCATGCTTTGAGGGATTCTTTACATCACGTGTGTTTGGGAAAGTGCTGATGTCCATGGAAGCAGCCCCAGGGATGGGGAGGGGGAGGACAAGAATCGTTTCGGTCAGTTTTGGGATCTTACATTGTTTCTGGCCTGCATTGCTCACTTTTTAAAGTGTGCTTAGAAGGAGTATGACACCTTTTTAATTTTCAAAAGGGCTCGGGCTCAGCGTATGCCCTTATAGTGAAGAAACAGTCCTCTTTGTAGTCACTCTAGAAATAGGCAGAACGGCAGGAAGAGCTTTGGCCCTCTGTATTTGAGGCCTGTTTTGTGCTTTGTGTAGCCACGTGTATGGGAACGTCTTGGGGTTTCTGTGAGCCTGGATTCCCCATCTGGAAAACGGGAGTGACAACACTGGCAGAAGCCATCGTGCAGTGTAAATAAAGTGATAGCTCTTTACAAGCAATGAAGAGCCAGGTCAGTGTTTAATTTTATTTTCTCAGAAACAGTACTACTTATTAAGGTCTTTAACAAAAACAATCTCTTTGAAAAGGCTAATGGGGGCCTGGTGTGGCGGCTCACACCTGTAATCCCAGGATTTGGGGAGGCAGAGGTGGGAGGATCACTTGACGCCCGGAGTTTGAGAGAGCCCGGGTACCATGGTGAGACCCTGAGCTGCCTGTCGTGGTGCACCCTCTAGTCCCAGCTCCTCGGGAGCTGATGTGGGAAGATTATTTGCACTCAGCAGGGCAAGGTAAGCTATGATGATGCCACTGTGCTCCAGCCTGGGTGACAGGGTGAGATCCTATCTAAAAAAAGGGCAGTGAGAGGAATGCTGTTGTGAACAAGGTACGGCATTGTGACCACCTGTTTGTGGCATCACCTTCTTTTGTAATAAGACTTGCTCTCCATCCCCGCTCACCTCCCCTTTTATAACCTGGTAGATTTGAATGCTGGGGCAGGAGGTGGTCCAGTTCATGCCGATTTCACAAATGACAAAACTCAGGTGGATTGTCGCTGCGGTTATTCCGACAGCTTCTTACTCTGTCATGAAGACTGATACGTACTCGAGGCCTATGACCCAGTCTCACGGGCTCCGTTCTCCACTTGGTTTCATTTCATCTCTGAAATGTCACCCAAGATGGCTGTGGCTGGTTCGTGAGTGAAGTTTTATTTTTATTTTTTTGGTGCGTGAGTGAAGTTTTGTTAGAGATGATTTAACGATTAATTGAAAAGCTGCATTTTTGAGCCGAGTTTTTGAATTTCCCTGCGTGTCGATGCAAACAGACCCCATTTCTCCGTCTTGTGTTTCGTCGTGTGAATGCGCCCGAGGACAGAGGTCAACTTATCTTTTTCCAGACACAGCATCTCCTCTGTGGTTACTGCAGGGATTAAGAAAAGAAAAAGAATGAAATGTAAACGGTTTTATGATGTAACTGTTTTAGAATTAAGTTTTTGTGAATGTCACTGGGTCTAGTGAGATAGACATAAGGTCCTCTCTGATGGAGGAGCTGAGGACCAGAGACTTGGAAGAAAGCAGGAGCAAGCCCAGAACCCAAGTTTTTGGAGCGTTGTGATGCTCTTGTTTGTTTAATTTTATTTATTTATTTATTCTTTCTTTATTTTGAGATGGAGTCTCGCTCTGTCACCCAGGCTGGAGTGCAGTGGTGTGATCTCGGCTCACTGCAACCTCCGCCTCCCAGGTTCAAGCGATTCTCCTGCCTCAGCCTCTTGAGTAGCTGGGATTACAGGTACCTGCTATCACGCCCAACTAATTTTTGTATTTTAAGTAAAGATGGGGTTTCACCGTATTGACCAGGCTGGTCTCAACCTCCCGACCTCAGGTGATGCACCCGCCTTGGCCTCCCTAAGTGCTGGGATTGCAGGCATGAGCCACTGCACCCAGCCTTATTTGTTTATTTATAATTATATTTTATATATTTATTTATTTTGAGGCAAGGTCTTGTTTTTGTCACCCAAGCAGGAGTGCAGTGGCGCAGTCACGACTCATTGCAGCCTTGACCTCCTGGGCTCAAGAGATCCTTCTGCCTCATTTTAAAATTTATTCTTGTAGAGACAGGGTCTCACTGTGTTGCCCAGGCTGGTCCCGAACTCCTAGGCTCAAGTGATCCTCCTGTCTTAACCTCCCAAAGTGCTGGGATTACAGGTATAAGCCTCTGTGCCCAGCCTTATTTATTTATTTACATTGTATGAGCAAGGTCTTTGGGGACATGAGCCTCACTAGGCTCAACCCTGCTCTGTGGGAGCAGAGAAGTGAAATGTGAGTGTGGAGCATTGGGCATCAGTGGGGCGGGTGAGGTGGAGAGAAGGATGCCCTCACCTGAAATGAGAGGGGAGCCGTGCTGAACCGACCGTGAAAGGCTGGAGGATTTAGGCCTGGGGGGTGGGGATGTGGAGGTGTAGCAGAGGAAAATCTTTATCCCTCTTCCCTGCTTGATTCAGCAGCTGGGTGCCCTGAGCAACAAACTGATAAAAGACCTCAACAAGAGAAAAATCAGTGTGATGATGTAAGTAGGCCCTGGCAGTCACAAAGAAATGAGAGTCAAAGAGGCAGTAAGAATTTGGAAGCCTCTACATCGCCCCAAAGGGCAGCAAGGTGTGGAGAAAAGGTGAGACAAAGGACAAGGGGTCGGGGTTCCCGTGGGGGAGTAGGTTGTGGGGAGGCAACCGGGAAACGTGGACACGCAGGGCTGCTTCAATAAGGTCTGTGCAGGTTCAAGTGGGCGCCTTCTCCATTGATGAGAGATTGCATGGAAGACGGAGACGCCCTTCCGGATGTCAATTTCCTTTACGAAAGGGAAATTTATGCTCTGTTTTTAGAGTTTTTCCGGCATCTGCTGTCCCTCAATTGGTTCTGCTCAAAAGGGGTGGCAGTCTGGTCCGCTTCCCAGGTGCGCTGAGGCAGTAGCGTTACGTAGGCAGAAGTCAGCGGCTTGTTTTGCTGTTTGTGGTGTGGTGGGAAGCCAGGATGGGAGCAGAGGCTGCGGGGAGATGCAGGCTTGGAAGCTGAGAAGGTGTAGAGCTCCCGTCTTGAAAATAAGGGGCACGCTTTAGATCAGTGCTCTCCAGTGAAACTTTTCGTCATGCTGTCAATGTTCCGTTCTCTGCTGTCGGATATGGTAGCCACTGGTCACATGCAGCTGCGGAGCACGTGGGATGTGGCTAGTGTGACTGGATTTGCAGCTTTATTTAATTTTCATTCACATAATTGTAAGCATAAATAGCCCCAGTGGCTTGTGGCCGCTCTTTGGGCAACACAAGGTAGAGCTTTGGGAAGATGACTTCTGGGGAGTGTGTCAAGCAGCTGTGAGTGGGAGGCCGAGAGCCACGCGCCGCTGCCCTGCGAGAGGTGGCCGACCTTCCCTCCGCGGGCCTTCCTGTGCGGTGTTCTGGAGATGGATCAGGAACTCGCTCTGCTTCCCTGCTGTGGGTCCCCGTGTCTAGTCTACGCCTTTGGAGCAGCATGCACATCTGTTACTAAACCGTCTTTCACATCTCCGGCTGCAGGCTCCACGTCCAGCCTTGCCCCGCTCTCTTCATCCCTCCGTTGGCATGGGGGTTCCCAGGCTTTCTTGCCGGTCTTTGGGGGTTGTGTTTTGCTGAGACTATGGGAGACACTACACTCTCAGGGAAGATGCTCTTTGTACCATGTCTGCCTTTAACGGTGAAGTGAAGGCAGAGGTGCATGAGTTCAGAGAACCGTCTCACACCCCCACGTCAGGAAGAGAGGAAAGATGAGGGATATCCTGAACACTGTCTACACCCAGAGAAATGGGGTGGCATGAAGAGTCCGGGTGGTCCTGTGTTCAAAATCTCCATCTTGCACAGCAGCCAGCCTGAAGGGGCTTCCCTTGGCCTAATATGGGCAATTTGAACATCAAAACAAATAATAATAGTAAAGGATTATAACTTACGGAATGAAGGAAGAATCCGCGAGTCTATGCTGACATAAATAAATGAGGGACTACATAAACGGGAGGAGGAAAAACTTATTGGTAACAATAGAAAGCAAACTAGTAAATGTTAAAATGATGGAATTAGAAATTCACCACTTTCCGTCCATCCACATAACTGATTAAGACAAGACTTGTTAAAACTAGTGGTCTCAAAGTATATATCGCGATGAGTCACTTTTGAATAACAAAGGAAAAAACGATAGCTTTATAGTGAGGAAACCACATAATCAAATTTAACATTGGGACTTTAAAAATTGGAGCTTTAAAAATTACTGATGGGGGCCGGACATGGTGGTTTGTGCCTGTAATCCCAACACTTTGGGAGGCCAAGGTGGGTGGATCACTTAAGGTCAGGAGTTTGAGACCAGCTTGACCAACATGGTGAAACCCCATCTTTACTAAAAATACAAAATTAGCCAGGCGTGGTGGCGGGCACCTGTAATCCTAGTTACTTGGCAGGCTGAGGCAGGAGAATAGCTTGAACCCAGGAGGCGGAGGTTGCAGTGAGCCAAGATCACACCACTGCACTCCAGCCTGGGAGACAGTGTGAGATTCTGTCTCCAAAAAACCCAAAAATCAAAAAAAAAAAAAAATTACTGATGGGACCAGGCATGGTGGCTCATGCCTGTAATCCCAGCATGTTGGGAGGCTGAAGCAAGTGGATCACTTGAGCCCAGGAGTTTGGGACCAGCCTGGACAACACAGGAAAACCCTGTCTCTACACACACACACACAAATTAGCGAGGTGTGGTGGCATGTGCCTGTGGTGCCAACTACTTAGAGGCTGAGGCGGGAAGATCGCTTGAGCATAAAGGTCGAGGCTGCAGTGAGCCATCGTCACACCACTGCACTCCAGCCTGGACAACAGAATGAGACCCCGTCTCGAAAAATAAAAATAAAGCTAACATTGGCAGTAGTGAGATTGCTCCACGGCAGACACCTCCTGAGAAGATGCACTGAAGAGAAAGTAACCTCTTCGTTTTCTGTTCATAAACAGAATCTAATCATGAGAAAACACCAGGAATACCCAAAGTGAGGGACCTTCTACAAAATAATTGGCCTGTATTGTTCAAAAGATCAATGTCGTGAAATACAAAGACCCAGAGATTGTTCCAGATTAAAGAAGACTTAAGAGACCTGCCCATTGAATGAAACATGTGATCTTGGATTTCTTTTGCCATAAAGGATGTTATTGGGACAGCTGAAGGGAATCTCAGGAAGGTCTGTGGATTAAAAATAGTATGCTTCAGTGTCGAGAGAAAGTAAATGTAGGAAGTGTGACCATTTGGGGAATCTTTTAGTGCTGTGCAGGAGTTTTCTGTGCTATTCTTGTAACTTTTCTGTAAATCTGAACTATGTCCCCCCCCAAACAAAATATTCATTGTTCATTTCTGATAGAGGCATGCCAGTGTTCACTGTAGTGTTCTTTGAACTATTCTGTATATTTTAAATATTTTTGTAATTAAAAGTTGGGGGGAAAGTAATAAAGTCATGTTCTAAATATTATGTAATATATAGAGACTTGGACATCATTTAGAATATGTAAGTCTCTGTGTATTTCATAATAGGGATAGTCGATGCAAATTAAAAGATGAGTAGAAATGACTTAATGAGTAAAGTCACTCAGTAGCATTTTTGAATCCGTGAAATTCGCTTTTGTTTCCCTTTGTATACACTGTTGCCAGCACAGTATCCCATGCATCTTATCATCAGCCTGATACTTGCTGAATGAATCATGCACGAGATGGAGGTTCTTCCTCTCTCCCTCCTTCCCGGGGGTTCAGAATAACCATTTGTGTTATTCACAGCACTTTATAGACATGCCCACTGTCATCTGAATTGAATTAGCCTAATCTGATAAAACCTATTGAGATTAAAGAAACTTTTTTTGAGTGTGTTTATGTTTAAAGCTTATGCAGTATTTCAAATGGAATTTTGAACTCCCTGCCTGAATTTTTTTTTGGGGGGGTGGGTGGGAAGAACACATCTTTAACATGGTAAAATGCAGCTCTCATTTTCAGGTTCTAAAAAATTAACTAGAGGATGCATATGTCCTCTGGTTTTCTGTTTAGAGTCACTTGTATATGATCTCATATTAGTCTTTATGGAAGTAGTGATTCAATTTAGCAGACATTTTTAGCCAGCTAAGCAGAATTCTCAGCCCTGAGGATTCAAAGATGAATGAGATATAGTTCACGAACTTGTGCAGGAAGTTATTGTATGAAGACCTTGCCTCTGCTAAAATCTTCTCTCATGGCTAGCTTGTCAGAGAGGTTAGAATAGGTGTCCTGGTGTCGCTGTTAGGAGCAGGAGACTGGCACAATGTGGGTGAGGTGGTGCCGAAGCACAGAGATGGCAGAATGAGCTGTGATTCTCTGACGTGCCAGCGCCCGGGGCTGCCTTTCACTGGGTTTGACGGAAGACCCTGCCATTCTCACTGTTACAGGCAAAATCAGACAGTACAGAGGAATTGATATCAAGGTATGCAATTGAACTGTGGCTTCTTCTGCAGGCAACATTGCAAGCTATTAGGCTTTAGATTTTTTTTTTTATCTTGGTCTAGTAATGAGAGAGATCTTTATAAATTTGGCTGTGGAAACACAGATTTAGGGTAAGAGCAGGATTTTATGAAATGCAGATCGATAAAGAGAAAATGCAGGTTATTATCAAAGGGGACTGGGATGAATTAAGCTCACGAGGCAGTGGTCACTGCAGTTTTTTCCCTTTCGCTGGAATGACCCCTTCCTTCCCCTGCTTCCTTCCCACTGTCAGTCTGGCTGTTGTCACAGTCAGGTTTGTCTCCTTAGCTGATGCACGCCCACAGGAAGTCTTTCATCTGAGCGCACTGGGCAGTGCTTCAGAAGGACACCTCCTCCGCCAGCGCCCCACCTTCAGACAGGTGTACCTGCCCAAGGCTTAGCTGGTGTTGCCCCGTGGGGTTGCTGTGAGACTTTCGGAAGCTACCATTCCTCACTGCTCCTGGGGGAGAAGAGGCGGAGAGCTAGCCGAGGTCCTGCACCTGCCTGCAGGGCTTCCCACGAATCCCCTGCGCCTGGCCGGGCATTCCCACTCCGCCCAGTGCTTCTCCCCGCCCGCCCCTCCTCCGGGCTCCTGGGAGCCACTCCCTTCCGGGTCCTTCCCTGCTGATGCTGGGCCAGGAGCTTTGTGTACACCCCTGCACTTCAGCTCAGACAGGGCATGTCTGCGGCCCCGGCCCGGCACAGCGTGTCCCCTGGGGGCCTGGGCCGGCATGGCACCTCTGGGTAGGGGGTTGGGGGCACCCCCAAGGATGATCCCTTAGGGTGATGTTGTGGCTGTGGGGTGACTTCAGCAATGTCCCTGAGAGACAAGGGCAGGGAAGAAGAATGTTTTGAATACGACTGCCAGGAAGAACAGAGGAAGCCCACCCACAGACAGCATGACTCCCAGGACCTCTTGGAAGAGGGTAAATTCCGTACTTGGCTCAGATCTGATCCTTTCCTCCTGAGTGTCTAAATAGGCTTGAGTGTTCTGCTGATTTCATAGCACTCTTATTTTTTTTTAATTGAGGTACAACTTAGAGATCTCACGCAAATGGTTTAAAGCCATCCTTGTAAGACCCGCTCCCCGCAACCCAGAGACAGCATTTCCAGCTCCCCAGGAAGTCCCTCGGTCCCTTTCAGTTTACATCTACCTTCCCGGAAACAATTATTGTGACTTCTGTCACGGTAGATTTGTTTTGAGTTCCCGATCTTTGTAATGGAATCAAACAGGGTGTATTCCTTTGTGTCTGGCCTCTGTTGCTTAACTAAGTCTTTGGAATTCATCCTTGTTGTTGCAAATATCACTAATTGTTCTTTATTTCTCTTTGTGGCATTCCAGCGTTCCGTTTTAAGAGATTCAGGTGTGAACTTGTGACTAGGTTTTGATAAGTAAATGGACAAGAGACCGAGTCTTATTGAATGAAGCATGTTTTTGTTCTGGCAGTGTTTATTTTTTTTAAAAAAAATTATTAATCACTGACCTGAAATAAGGATTTTTTAAAACTTAGAAATATTTCAAAACGAACAGCCCAAGGCTGATACTAAAATCTGGGAGCCCACTGACAGCTCTCTTCAAGAGGCGCTCCTTTGCAGGGAAAAGGGAGGGTTTGTGAGCTTTCTAGCTGGGCTTCCAGAACTTTCACCTGCAGCCTAGAGAAAGAGGCTTTGGGGGCTGATTAGGGTGTTTAAACAGTGATGTGGATGTTCTTTAGGGCCTTTGAGTAAAAACAATCAGAATATGATGTTCCAAACTGCTGCTTTAGGAGGCTCTATTTTCCTGCCTCAGGATAACTTCTCTTTTTCTTTTTCCTTCCTTTTTCCTTTCTCTCCTCCTTCCTTTTCCTTTCCTTTCTTTTTTCTGACTGTGTCTCCCTCTGCTGCGCAGGCTTCAGTACAGCGGTGCAGTCCTGGCTCACTGCAGCCTCAGCTCCCGGCTCCCCCTCAGCCCCCCGAGGAGTGAGTAGCTGGACCCACGGCACACGCCAACATGTCCAGCTACTTTTTGAGATTTTTTTGTAGAGACAGGGATCTCGTTATATTGCCCAGGCTGGAACTTCTGTTTTCAACATTATTTATAATCGGCCATGTACCAAAAGTGTTTTTCTTCTGAAGTCACTGTTCTAAAAATATTGTTAACACTTCCCCTCCAGGACAGCTGCAAATATTTTATTGCAGGAAGGGAGGAAACTGGGAGAAGCCAGGAGAGAGTGAGGGACCCCATCCATGCTGAGGCCTGCATTCCGGCGGGTGCCCTTCTGGCCTTGTCTGGAAGGAGATGGGGGAGGGGAGAGGAGTGACAGGGTTGAGGATTTGTTAGGTCCCTGGATGGGATCAGGAGAAAGGCGTCCATCTGCCCTTGTAGAACTAGAGCTCCCCCAGATTTAGCGGGATTAGCTTCCTGCCCCTTAAATCTCTGCTGCTTCTGCCAGTGCCCTCATCACCTGGGAGCTTGCTAGAAATGCAGAAGCTCAGGCCCCAGCCCAGACCCACTGAGTCAGAATCTGCCTCGTAACAAGATGTCCAGATGATGGGCATGTATGTTAAAGTATGAGATGAGCTGCTGCCTTAAAACCTAGTCAGAGCTTTGGCCGGGCACGGTGGCGCCTGCAATCCCAGCGCTTTGGGAGGCCCCGGCGGGCCAATCACTTGAGGTCGGGAGTTTGAGACCAGCCTGACAAATATGGAGAAAGCCCGTCTCTACTAAACATACAAAATTAAGCGGATGTGGTGGCGAGTGTCTATTGAGTCACCTCGGCTAGGTGACAAAAACAAGACCTTGCCTCAAAATAAATAAATGAATAAAGTATAAATATAAACAAATAAGGCTGGGTACAGTGGCTCATGCCAGTAATCCCGTCACTTAGGGAGGCCAAGGCAGATGGATCACCTGAGGTCAGGAGGTTGAGACCAGCCTGGCCAATATGGTGAAACCCCATCTTTACTTAAAATACAAAAATTAATCAGGCATGATGGCAGGCGCCTGTAATCCAAGTTACTCGGGAGGCTGAGGCAGGAGAATCGCTTGAACGTGGGAGGCGGAGGCTGCAGTGAGCCGAGATCTCGCCACTGCACTCCAGCCTGGGCAACAAGAGTGAAACTCCATCTCAAAAAAAAAAAAAAATTTTGGTAAGAGTTAAAAAAAAAAAAAAAAACAGTCATTTATCTGTGTGATTCTAAATTAAAGGCTATAAAATATTCTGGAGAAGTATCATATATCTTAAGAGGAAAAAACTTTGTGTTGTGCACATTGCATATATATAATGTATATAAGTATGTGATACATATATATGTAAATACATATTATAAATATGTATCATATATAAATACATGAAGAGAGAGTGTGTCTCTCTCTCTCTTTCTTCATGTATTTTGCCAACGAAGTGAAGTCACAGCCACTAGAACTGAGAGGAATCACAGTTGATTCCAAGCCAGGCTCAGCACTGACGGGGGATGTGTCCTCAAGTCGATGACTTGGGGCACAGCAGAGGGGCGTGCTCTAACAGGGGACATGTGTGACACGGACGGGGGGGCGGGGGCGAAGCAACAGCTCCTCTCCTGGAATTCTGCTTGCTTGCATACGATAAGGCAAGCATGCAGTTGAGCAGCAGGGAGAGGGTGTAGGTGTCTCAGGGTCTCTGGAGGTGGCTGATTCCGTCAGTCCTGTCTTTTGTTCCACATCTGATAAGCAGGTTTCTGACCAGCTCCTGTCAGCAAAATATTTGACAAACTCTAGTTATACAGGCATGAGGTCAGCTTTAGTGAATAGGCTTAGGTCTTATTACCCCCGTGCTCATCCGCAGCCATCACGGCCACTGGTAAAGCTTTTGTTAGAAATCTTCTTTTCCTGAAAACTTCTATAGATACATGTATGAAACTTTTTTAAAAAACTGAGAGCCAGGTGGTGGCGTTAGAGAATGTCACTGTGCACTTCCTAAGTCCTTGGCACCATTTTCAGTACTTTATGTGGATTCATGCATTGAACTTTTAAAACATTCATTTGAGGTCAAGTACTGTTATTATTTCCGTTTTATAGGTTTATGGGAGGAAATGTCAACAACTTGTCCAAAGTCACAGGGTAAGTTAAGTGGTCCTTGCCTGTTTAGAATGGCTGCAGAACTCTCTGCTCTTATGCTCTTAGCTATGATGCCAGCAGTTCTCAGAGTGGGGTCCCTGAGCAGCGGCGTTGGCATCACCTGGAACTCGTTAGAAATGCACCTTCTTGGATCTCACTCCAGACCTAATGAAGCAGAAACAGGCGTGTCCCAGCGAGCTGAGTTTTAACACGCCCTCTGGGTGACTCCAACGCACATTGTCCTTGGCTGATCCACACCTCATAGATGATGGTGTGTCTGCCTCATAATCGGATTCCGGGGAAGAGATTTTGCCTCGTATTTGTCACCTTACGATAATTACTGTGTATTCTCTCCTGCTCTTGTGTGCTTCTGCCCAGTGTTCCCTCATACTCCAGGAAATCATTTTTAGCAGTCCTGTAGGAGAGGTGTTAACAGTATTTTTAGGACAGTAACCTCAAAAGAAAAACACCATTGCCAACATGCTTAGTTTACTTTGTAAAATGAAACAGACTCACTTTTAAGGTTTGCTCCTGACATGAAAGACGCCAGGCTGTGGTGCAGATCAGAAAGACAGAAACTGAGAACGTTTGGCGTCACGGCCAGTTTTGCCGGAAACATGTCGCGTGTCTCAGAGCAAGCTGGGCAGGACCCCATTTTTCTCTCTCACGGTCGCACAGAAAGCCAGTCCCACCTGTGAAGTAGAAATGCTCTGTGAGTAGTGAAAATATGTGTGGATTTGGATCTGACTGTGTTACCTGGATTTTGAGGTGTTTCTACATTGTCAACTTGTCTAAAAGGTGCTTTTGGTTGAAATCTGTAAGACACAATTAGTATTTGAGTTGCTCTGATAGTTGTGGATACAGGATACATTTGCCATTCTCCCCAGGTCACCTTGTAGGATACTAGGCACTTTCTTATGTTACTCATTTAATCTTTAAAACAGGCTTTCAGGTAAACACTCATTCTACAAGCACTGAGGCTCAGGTAGTTTGCACTCGTGTAGAGCCCCCCAGCTGTAAGCACGGAGCAGGGCCTTTGCCTTGCCTTGTGGGACTCCGTTTTGCCACAACCAGGCACTAAGCTGGCAGAGTTCTAGGCCTTTCCCTTGAATTATCTCACTGATCCTCTTATCCTAGGAGGTGGGTGCTCCTGGAAGGCCAGGCAGCAGGAGATGACTTGGCTCTCACTGTCTTTCCAGGGAGAGGAAATATCCAGGCCCTGTGTCGTCTGGCAACTGAAAACTTCCACAATGAGAAAGCACAATTGACGTCAGGTGCTTAGTGGCATATTTAGAGTCAGGCTCTGTCTGCTTTTTCTATCCCTCTCCTCACTGTGAGATCCAGAGGGCTGAACTGTGTGAATGAAATAGTGGGTCCCGCCCCGTCTCAGTGCCTGGGCATCTGTATGAGGAAAACAGTGGAAAAAGGGAAGTTTCACGGTCACTTTCTTGTGGCCTGTTACCTGGCACATTCCCAGTGTTGTTGTTGTTTTTGTTTTTTTAAATGAAATGCATCAAGAAGCCTGACATCCTAATTTCTTCTCATTGGGGCACTTCCAAAGCGATTACCCATTTGCAAGGTGAATCGCTAAATTTCTAGCAAATGTTACTCAGGATTGCTCAGGAGAAGGTGTGACTTGGAAAGAGATGTGCAATGGTCTGGAGTTGGCTGGGTGTTCTCATTACCAAGCTCAGGTTCCCTGAGAACACGGGCTGCAGGAGGGAGAATGCATCCTGGTCTCCCTAGGGCTGGCTGCTAAGAGTGTGAGTCGGCAGACAGTCTTCTGCACAAAGGGCAGCTTTCAGGTGTTGAACACTAAGCAGACATGATCATCTGGAAAAACATGGGTGGAAAAAATGCCAGTCAGTCATGGGAACCCAGAGCCTCCTGCGTCTCTGTCCAATGGCCGCACCTGCTGGCCGCTCAGATTCTCCAGCTGGCTGGTTCCCAGGTGAGGCTGGGGCGGCAGCACGGGGAGGGCATGTGTCTCCAGCTGGGAGAGCACTCCTGCCTTCAGAGAGAGGACTGGGCCGTGGGGCGACTGGGTCCCGATGTGCTGTGTTCCCGAGGTGCTTGGGATACCTCAGGCTTTTCTGGGCTGTGGAGTTGGGAATGTCCCAGAGAAGGGGCCGGAGTCCTGGGCCTTTGTTAACACTGTCACCGGCAGCGTCCAGGGTGCTGTGCACGGCTCTCCTGTTGGGTCAGAGTTGGAGGAGGAGCTGACCTGGCGTGTCAGTACCCCCTGCAGCACCCTTACAGAGGTCTCTTGGTCATGGTTTCCGTCGTCCTGGTCTCTGCTCGGGGCTTGGTTCTCAATATCCATGCCTACCCCACACAGGCCTCCCGTGGGGTCAGGAACTCTGGTGGTTCTCCTAATAGAGGGTACCAGCATCGCCCCAAGCCTGGCCATGGACAAAGAGCCTGCTCACGATGTCTGTATTTTGGGGTCCTTTGCCGCTCTGCCCACTTCTGGGGGCTGTCCCGTGGCCCTTTGCCACCCCCAGCTTTCTTCTGTCCTCTGAGCTGCCTAGCAGTGTTGCCCACCTGGCACTTTCTGCGGGCTCCTCTGTTATGCCAGTTTGTGCATGCGCCTTTCCTTCTCAGCTAGGTCAGGAATTCCTTGAGGGTAGGATTCATTCATTTACTCAACAGACATTGAGAGCTCCAACGTGGGGGTCAGACAGAGCAGGCCCTTCCATAACAGCTCTGTACAGCGTGGGGGTCAGACAGAGCAGGCCCTTCCATAACAGCTCTGTACAGTGTGGGGGTCAGACAGAGCAGGCCCTTCCATAACAGCTCTGTACAATGTGGGGGTCAGACAGAGCAGGCCCTTCCATAACAGCTCTGTAACCTTGGGCAGTTCCTTTATTCTAAAATGGGGTGATAGTAACATTTTCCTCATAGGATGGATGTAGACGCTAATGGAGGTGACATGCCGGCAGCTCCTAACAGAGTACCAGCCTCGTGGTCCGGGGCCCAGAGCAAGCCGTCTGGCTACTGCCTCGCTAAATGTCTCGGTGACAAATGGGCACTGTAGATCAACACTGGTATTTCCAGTCTGGGGCGGGACGATGATCACAGCATCCAGCAAGCCTGGTCCAAGTCCAGGGTTCTGTCTCTCTTGACCTTGGGCTAGCCGCTGGCCTTTCGGTCTGGTTTGTTAAATGAGGATCCTATCTATGTTGTGGGTTCTTCTGAGTTTTAAGTGAAATAATTCTTGTAAAATGCCTGGGGTAGCAGCTGGTACATTGTAGATGCTCCGTCATAGTATACTCATTTCACTGATTCTTCTCTGCTGTTGAATAGCTTGTGTTGGGGCCCTGCGCTTCGCCTACAAGGCATAAGAATGTGAGTCACACTGTAGCTCAGTTAATAGTGATACTGATAAGCAATGAAAGGAAGCCGGAGCTGTGCTGTGTTGGTCTCTGTCCCTGGCAGGTGACACCATGCTCCTGCCTCCTGTGGAGAGGCCAGGCTCCACGTGGACAGGGGTAATGCACGTACAGACCACTGTTCGGAGTGGGCCTGGCCCTGGGCTGGCCTCTGCCCCCACTGCTGTCCCCGTGACCTGCTCATGTGCCTTTGTCAGAATGCCACACAGGCCCGAGGCAGTGTGGGAAGCCAGCGCTTCTCCGCTGGGAGGAGCGGTAGCGGTCAGCCCATTTGCTTCTGCCTAGGACCACAGCCACTTAGCTGACGCCATCCTTTTAATGCATCTGACTTAGCAACTTCCCATCTCCCTGTCTCTTTGTGCCGCTTGTTTTTTGCGGGGAGCCTTGTGGTCAGGACAGACTCCCCAGGACTCGTGCTGATGTGGGTACTGTGACACACACCAGGCTTTTTGTGTTCTCATCCCTCTCTGGGGTGTTGGTTAGAAAGGAGATGTTCTTTGCAAGTAGAACACAGCTTTGCTTTGCTTTTTTTCTTTCTTTTTGTTTTTTTTTTTCTAATACAGCTGTGTGTCTGGCCTCAAATGAGAATGCTCTTGGCTGCCTTCACGTGACCTGGACAGCCCAGGTGGGAAGAGATGTTTGTAAGCGTTTGGGGGTTTGTCCTGCTGTAGCCACTTTTGACACGATGACATGGAGATAAGAACAAAAAGAATTTGTTCTTTCTTTTTGCCGTGATTGCTGCGTCACGAGCATCATTTTTCATTACCAAGCACTGTGGGCCCTCACCCTGTTCCAGTGGCCACTTCAAAGTCTTCATCAAAATAGCTACGTTTTGTTTCGTTTCTAAAGCCAAGTAATGTGTGTCTTAGGGGTGAGTAGTCAGTTCACTAGGACTATTTGATCAAGTCTAAATTATTTTGAAGATAAATATTGAAGGTCAACAGGCAAGTGAGGGACTTGGCCAAGACTTCAAGGAGGTGGCCATAACTTGGGAGAGAAGATAGAAGAGGTGTGTGCCTTGGAAGAGTTCAAAGTCAAATTCTTCTCAGTTATGGCTGTATCAGGAAACCATTTCTGCGATCGGACTAAATTTTATTTAATGACAATTCTCTAATTTTAAAATAGTCTAAGTGGGGCAGATTAGTACCTTTATGTGCTGTTTATCGTGTTGGTTTCTTAGTGGGGTTGAGACAATGCAGTGGTATTTTTACATTGCCGTGTGATGGGGAAGTGGCTGGAATATGGCATGGTTGGAGGCTGCTTGCTTGCGTGTTATTTATTTGGTAACTTAAATATCACCCGTTTTAACTAGACAACTCAAACGTTTTCCTAAACTTCACTGAGTTGTGAGACCAGCAGCATAATTCGGTTTTAGACTTGGCGTTCCCCAGCGAAGGTCCTGTGTGCCTGTGTACAGTCAGCTGCCGTTTCCCGCTCCGGGTCCTAGGCACCCACTCAGCTGCTTTCTCTTTGTTTTTTTGGGACGGGGTCTCACTCTGTCACCCGGGCTGGAGTGCAGGGGCGCAGTTTCGGCTCACCGTAACCTCCCTCCTGGCTCAGGGCATCTTCCCACCTCAGCCTGTTGAGTAGCTAGGACTGCAGGTATGCCATTATTTCTGGCTAATGTTTTTATTTTTTGTAGAGATGGGGTTTTGCCGTGTTGTCCAGGCTGCTCTCAAATTCCTGGGCTCAAGGGATTTTTCTTTTGCTTATTGCTGTTATTTTTTGAGACGGAGTCTCACTCTGCCACCCAGGCTGGAGTGCAGTTGAGTGGTCTCAGCTCACTGCAACCTCTGCGTCCCGGGTTCAAGCAATTTTCCTGCCTCAGCCTCCCGTGTAGCTGCGATTACAGGCGTGTGCCACCATGCCCAGCTAATTTTTGTATTTTTAGTAGAGACAGGGTTTCTCCATGTTGGCCAGGCTGGTCTCAAACTCCTGACCCCAGGTGATGCACCTGCCTCGGCCTCCCAAAGTGCTGGGATTACAGGCGTGAGCCACGGTGCCCGGTGAAGTGATCTACTTTCTATCTCTGTAATTTGCCTTTCCTTATACATTATATGAATGGACTCATACAATACGTGGTATTCTTGTGTCTTTTTAAACTGAGCATAAGGGTTTTGCATGCTGTAGCATACGTGAACTTCGTTTCTTTTTATGTCTCAGTAGCACCCCCTTGTATGGACATACCATATTGTGTTTATTCATCCTCCAGTTGAGGGACTTTTTGGCTATAATGAATAATGCTGCTATGAATGCTGATGTATGTATGTTTATGTCTCTGTGTGCATATACAGTTTCATCTATCTTGAGCAGATACTTAGGAGACCTTAAAAAGTGTTTGTGACCTCAGACAATTCATGTGACTTCTCAGAGCCTCGGTTTCCCTGTCATATAAAGCGTGGGGATGAAAGTGTAAGTTACCCAGCACTGGGTCTGGCAGAGACAAGTGAGCATCACTGCTGAAAGCTAAGTCACAACAGCCATGTAAAGATGTTCCCCTCACCGGAAGTGCTTTGAGAAATCAGCCTGCCCTAGGTGTCTGGGCAGACCATAAAAACTACAGATCTTACAAAAGGGGGCAGAAGAGCGGACCCTTGGATTGGGAATCAGCTATAGGGAGGCACCTTCCTTTTGGCCTATGGGAAGAGCAGGAAATTCCCAGATGGAGAAGTGAGAGAAAGACAGTCCAGTCCACACGAGAAGGAAACAGTAGGCATACAGGTGCCAGCCCAGACCTCTGAGGGTGGCATCACCAGCTGTGGAGGAGCTACGGAGAAGAATGAGCTTGGATGGCAGGGGAGGAGGCTGGGCCAGGTCGGGGTGGTTCCTGTAGGTCCGGGGTGCTGAGGCTGCTGCTTGCAGGAGGTAGCAGAGCTGGGAACTTTATTAAGCAGAGCAGGGACTAATTAAGTTCAAAAGCTGCATGCTTTCATCAG
This sequence comes from Sapajus apella, assembly GCF_009761245.1. Lineage (NCBI taxonomy): Eukaryota > Metazoa > Chordata > Mammalia > Primates > Cebidae > Sapajus > Sapajus apella. The sequence goes on from NW_022437083.1 coordinate 1,498,029, forward strand.
ACCTTTGAAGGACATCTGTTTTGTAATGCCTGGAAACTTGGATGAAGGGTGACTCATCTGGAGTTTTATGGAAAGCTTTTTAGCTCCCAGGTTCTGGGACCCCAGCTTGGCTGCCAGGTTCTGAACCTGCATCCTCTGCCCCTGTGAATGCTGCAGGCAGGCAGTAAGTGGTTACTGAGTTTACTTCCTGGAACGTCAGCGGCCAGGTGTGGTGCTGCTTTTTCTTCCTGACGACTGCTGCAGCTCCTCAAAAGAGAGCGGTAATCAGCTGGCCTGTGAACCATTCTTTTGTTTGACGCCTAAGTGCCAGCTCTGTTTCAACTGGGTGTACCAGAATTGCTAGGGGTACATGCCTACTTTGAATGTTTATTCGATCAGTTTGCAGTTTTTGTGATGAAAATCATAGAAAATTGACTTTAAAAGCACTGATGCTAAGGTACAGAAGAGAGGAAGAAAAATGATTGAGGGGAGGCTAGAGCTCAGTTTCTTAAAAATAAAGCTTTGGAAAACACTGTTTTAATTAAAGAAATGACCTATAAGTAAGGCAGAGTGCAAACAGCCCGAAATGGAAATATACCAGGCAGTCTTGAATATCTTTTCTACTCGTGGCTACTTGGTCTCTGAGTTATAAGGAAACAGCGTCTTCTTGAGGGTTTGGGAGGTTTTTCTTCTTATATGCGCACACACACGCATACACATACCTGTGTGTGTAAAATATTTATTCATTTATTCACTCCAGAGATACGTAGTGTTGACATCAATGGGAAGAATGTGTCTGGAATTAGGTGAAGAAGTGATGAGAGCTATTCATTCTAACAAAGTTATGAAAATGTTTTTCTCAAAATCAATGAATGGGAAGGGAGGTCTTTCTAACTCTATTTTCTTAAAGAAGGCTGATAAGACCAAAATGTCAAAAAAGCTTTTGTCACGCCTGTTAATTGGATATACAGCATGGAGACACAGGGTCGTTTGGGGAGGGCAGGCTGCTGTGATGAGCTGTAGAGATCTGCCCACCCAGCACCCCTCAGGTTAGGCCTCTGGGCTCTGCCTTCTGCCTGGGTCTGAGTTCCTACCTGCTCCAGCCCTGAGCTCTGCTCCTTCCCACTTCTCCCAGCTCGTTCGGAAGCCCTGGACAGTGTCAAGATAGAAACCCCAGTGCCACACCGCCTTTGTCTTCTTCCCATGGGGTTTTCATCGGGGTCTTCAATTCCAGTCACTCCTGAGCTTCCCACTGGCCAGATCTCCTTGGCATCAGGCAGGAGCATGGTTCTGTTCTGCTCTGGGCCTGTGCACTGTAGATGTTTGGGGTTTTTGGCTGCTATCTCCTGGATGCTGGAGGACGGCTGCCAGCGTTTATTCTTACAACCATTTTGAGCACGATTTAGTTCTGCATAAAAGTTGCTTTACTGGTTTTCAGACTAGGGCGGTCCATGGAGCTCACCCCACCTCCATCCCCCTGTCCCCACTGGCTGAGATAGCCAACCCTGTGTCTCCTCCCTCTGCCCAGCCTGCCCAGGGCTCCTCTTCCAGTTTGGCTTTGTAATTCCTTACTTGACCTGCCATACCAAGAAGGACTTGATTCTCCTCTTACCTCTAAGTGGATTCTCCCAAACCAAAAATCTCCCTCCTCCGGCTCTAGGAGGGTGTTTCTGTCAGGCGGGCGTCTTGCCCTGTGTGTTGTGGGCAGCCCTCTGTCTGGCACGTGACTGCAGAGGGTCATCAGCTACTGTCCCGGAGCCAGCGGTTTCTTGGGGCCGCCCCGTCCTGCCTCTGATTTTCCATCTCCTGCCCATTTTCAAAGGAGACATCTCTCCTGTCCTTACTGTCCCAGAGAGAAACCCCAATCCACTGCTTTTTAATTTACTTCCCACTCAGTTTTATCTCTTACGTTTCAAGGAGAGAGCCCACTTCTTGCCACCCACGATTTCCTTATTTCCTTGGATCGATCCCCCAGCCTTGTTGCTGGTCAGTCTGCCCTGCCCCCCACCCCCATGGCTGCACACTGGAGCCAAAATGTCTTCGGAAATAGAAATCTCATTGCATGCCCCCCACTTCAAAAACTCTCTGGTGGCTTTCCGTTTAAGTCCACACCCCTTAAAGGGACTTGTCAGGCTTCGAACCCTCTGAGCCCCATCCCCCAGGCTGCCTGTTTTCTGCGTGCCCCAGGAGGGCAGGGGTCCTGCCTTGTTCAGTGCAGAGCCTGGTGCCTGGTAATGGTTGTTTGGTGTGAGCGTGATGGTGCCGGAGGTGAGGCGTGTGCACTTCACTGTGATGGCTAGGCAGCAAGGTGCATCGAACTTCTTTTTCTAGGAGATGGACCTTAATTTTCTCATATTAAATTATTGTAGAGGCTGGGCATGGTGGCTCACACTTGTAATCCCAGAACTTCGGGAGGCTGAGGCGGGTGGATCTCCTGAGGCCAGGAGTTCGAGACCAGCCTGGCCAACCTGGTGAAACCTTGTCTCTACTAAAAATACAAAAATTAGCTGGGTGTGGTGGTGGGCACCTGTAATCCCAACTACTCAGGAGGCTGGGCAGGAGAATTGCTTGAACCCAGGAGGCGGAGGTTGCAGTGAGCTGCGTTTGTGCCACTGCACTCCAGCCTGGCAACAGAGCGAGACTCTGTTTAAAAAAAAAATCATAGAGGTTTATGGTGCCTCCTTTCCTCCCCATCCCGCCCTTCCCCTCCCCTCCCTCCCCTCCCCTCCACTCCCCTCCCCTTCCTTCTTGCCACATCTTTTGGTTGGAAGTGGATTTATTTGGTAGCACTCCTTGGGTCAGAAATGGAACTTCTCCTTGAAATACATTCTTGTAGAGAGAGAAATTGACCACGGCGTATTGTAGATTTAGTGTCTAGAAAGTTGGTATCTGAGAAGCACGACCTGCAGCTGTCATGCTGTCTGAAGGCGTGGTGTGTTATTTCCCACCCTCATGGGTCTCACGCCTGCTTCCTTATTTCTTGGAAGAGGAATTCCAAAACACAAGTTACCTGATGGCTGCTCAGAGCCCCGTGACTGGGATAGAGTCTCCTGTGAAAACCTAAGCCTCTGAGCCCAAGCTCAGGGTTCCTTCCCCTAGCCCCAAATGCTGCCCGCTCTGTTTACACACCTCCTGCACATCCACTGTGTTTACACACCTCCTGCACATCCACTCTGTTTACACACCTCCTGCACATCCACTCTGTTTACACACCTCCTGCACATCCTTGCTTTGCGCCTTGTTCTCGTGTCCTTTAGGGTCCTCCATTTTAGTCCAGGAGCAGACTGGCCCAGGTGCGGCCCCTGCAATGCAGCCTCATTCTCTGTGACCTCAGTTGGGTCCTCAGTATCCAGATTCCTAACGTCTCAGAGCCTCAGTTTTCCTGTCTGTGAAGCAGTCATTGCAGCAGTGCCCACCCTGTGGGGTTGCTGTGAAGATTGATCGAGAAAGCATGTTAAATCCCTTGACATAATAGGGGAACCGTCAATGTTAACTGCTGCCCTGACCGAAAGTTTGTTATTTTGAAATTTGCCACCTGCTAGCTGTGCGACATTGTGCGAGTTATTCAGCCTCTCTGAGCCTTAGTTTTCTGTTGTAAAATGGTGTTAGTGTAAGCGCTTACCCCTCATAGTATTGCTCTGAAGATTACATGAAATAATCTCTGTGGAGGGCTATGAATGGTACCTGGCCATAGTTACCGTCAGCTCACTGCAGCCTCTACCTCCTGGGTCCAAGAAGTTCTCCTGCCTCAGCCCCCCGAGCTAGGATTACAGGCCTCTTGTCGCCATGGCTGGCTAACTTTTGTGTTTTTAGTAGAGACAGGTGTGCATTTTACTGGGTTCAATTTTAAAAATATTTTAAAGCTTTATAAAAGAGCAACACATGGGATCCTTGTAAGTGGTAGATGTGTGAACCAACATAGGTGGTAACATTACATAGAGCCTCGTACACACACGTGCACACAAATGAGTGTGAGTGAAATGGGAACTGTGAGGAAAAGTCATGGGCATATCAGTGCTGATATCCTGCTGGGGATATTATGGTCTTGCAGAATGTTACCATTGGGGGGGCTGGACACAGGGTGTACAGGATCCCTCTGTATTAGTCCTTCCTTTTTTTTTTTTTTTTTTTTGAGATGGAGTCTCGCTCCACTGCCCAGGCTGCAGTTCAGTGGCACAGCTTCTGCCCCTGCCCCTGGGTTTAAGCGATTCTCCTGCCTCAGCCTCCCGAGTAGCTGGGACTACAGGTGTGTGCCACCACACTTGGTTACTTTTTGTATTTTTTTTTTTTTTTTAGTGGAGACGGGGTTTCGCCATGTTGGCTAGGCTGGTCTCAAACTCCTGACCTCAGGTGATCCACCCGCCTCAGCCTCCCAAAGTGCTGGAATGACAGGCGTGAGCTCCCACGCCCAGCCCCCTCTGTGTTATTTCTTGCGTCTGCTTGTGGTTATCTACCCATGACTGACTATATGAATAATTACAGTTATCTCAATTCAAAACTCAGCCTTAAAAATTTGAGTGTTATCTCTAAATAATACAGGGTCGGAGAAACAGCAGCTCTGAATCTTGTCATACAGAGAATAGAGCCGGGTTAGTTAAAAATGTAGCCCAGTTTCCTTTTTTCCCCAGGAAAGTGGAGGACTCAGTCCTTTGAGGAGAGTGGGGGCCAGTTAGGGGGGTGATTAGCAGGTCATCAGGTGACAACACAAATGTAAACACAGAGGCCACCTAACTGCTGCGGGCTGTTGCCTGGCGTATACAAGGTACAAGGTGCTGCAGGGGCATTGGGTGCTGGCCGGGGGCCGGGGTTTTGAGCTGCGCTCTTGCAGACCATCACAGCTGTGTGTGAAAAGAAGTAACTTGGTTGGTGGCATAGGAGTCTGAAGCACTTGTGTGACCTCGAGCTGGTGGACTATCTAGAGCAATCTGAGCTGGACTTCATCTACATCAAGTTAGATCCTGGTTTAAAGCTACTCTTACACATCTCCCTTGCTGCCCCTCCCTGGCAGCTCTGTCGGACGCACCATATTTCCCCGTCTTGGACAAGAAGGATCTCATGAAAGTGCTGGGTGGAGGGGTCCTGTCTGCTGGCTCTGGTGGTGCTGTCTTGGGAGGGTTTCAGATTTAGAACCAGATTTCAGGTCTCCTCCCTAAGCTAGAGAATCACTCCAGCAGATCCGATTTCTCTGAGCTAATTTGCTAGGATGATCTCTACTTGCATTTAATAAAATATTCAGAGACCTATTGAATTCCAGTTGCCGTTTGCCATTTGTAACACTGCTGAGTTTGACTTAGTAATACGCTTCAATTCCCAAATGTGTCGCACGGGCTGTCACTGAATGTGGGTCATCAGGAAAGCTTTGACTCTTAACAGAATTATTCACTAGAGCCTTAGTTACAGAGCATTACTGAGAAGTTATTTATTTCGTCCCAAAGTGGCAGGTTTCAGAAACGTTTGCACGCTGGCCATAAATCCATCCGTATTCACTCCTCCCCCCATAGAATAAAACTTATGCTACCTTCTTGGTGTTTGTTGAACTGCAAATCAATTCCTTGTCATTGATTTAAAATAAAACAACCCTGATGTATCTTTAGCAGACAAAAGCCTTCTTTTGTTTCACAACCCATTTCTTCAACGGAAGGAGAACAAAGACACGTCGTCCCAAAGTGCTTGTGTGCAGACTCTTACGACCACAGTGAATTGTGCATGTGATGAAATAGCACTCTCAGTGCATGTGCATGTGTATGTGTGTCTGGGCAATCGTAGCAGTCTTTTTAATGTATGTTTACAAAATAACAGGCTAGTTTTCATGGTATGGAGCTGGTTGCATCACCTTAGAATGTAGGCCACTTGGGGAGGAGGGGCTGCGCCATTATGAAATGACCAGTTTCGGACTATTGTTGAACAATTATGCCAACAGCTGCTTTCCGAAGGATCCCGCTCCGTTCCTGTGGCCGGGTCTGTGTGGTCAGCGGAGTCCAGGTCATTCTGATCATTCACACATGGGTGGCTGTGCTGGGGCCCGCCCCCCAGTCCAGTTTGCTGAGTATCTGTGAGGCCGGACCTCCTTCCCCTGCATCGCCTCACCCTCAGCACCTGCTCACACACACAGACAGAGCATGTGAAGGTTTCTCAGGGCTTGCACGTCCCCTTCCTGCAGACTCACCCTGCAGTCACTGGAACTGGGAATGGGGTCTGGTGGTGTGCCTACCGTGCGGGTTCAACGCAGCAGAGCCGGCGCCCCTCCGTGCCTGACGCGCAGCGACGCTAGGGGCTCTTTTTTACGTGAGGTGTTTGTTTGGCAGGTTTGTGACATCGGGAATCTCATTGTCGCTTTTATTTCTTACAGTTTTATGTGCTGAAAGAGTTGGCCAGATGACTAAGACATATAATGACATAGATGCTGTCACTCGGCTTCTTGAGGAGGTAAGTGCTCCAGGGGACGGCAAGAGTTGTTTATAAGGTCCTGATTTCCATGGATCCTGGTTAACCGTGCCTTACTGCCTGCTTCAGTCAGGAATCTCGGAAAGTGGGCTCTTTCGGGCTGTCATTTAATGGCTTTACCTTTTGAACTGGTAGCTGTGTTGGCCGGTACAGCTGTAATTTTGTGCAGGTATTTTATGTGTTTAAAGGAATATACGAATGACACCAAATGTGCTGCGTTTAAATACTTGGTAGAATATCCAGTTGTAAGTATAAAAAAAATCCTGGAACATTGATATATTTTAGGGTATCCAAAAATGTCAGAAAAACATATCATCATCTGTGTCTTCCTAATGTATTTTAAGTTTTTACGTAGGTTAGTGGAATGTTATGCAGTGTCAGCATGGACGTAAGCAAAATAAGCATGGCAAGAAACATTGAAGAAAGTTGCTTAAGATTGGGTGAGCTGCCTGCATTTTAGAGTCTGTGGTTTTCTGAATCTCTTCTGATATTCTACTGCAAGTTGAGAATTCAGTGCTGTGAAGGCCTCTAGAAACAGCCGAGTATGGTGTGTGTATCTGCATGCCGGGGACAGGCCGGGGACAGGCCGGGGACAGGCCGGAGCATGGTGGGTTCTTAGTGTTTATGGAATATGTGCCCATCATTAATACTCCACCCATCCCCTGAATCAGGCCTTAAATGGACAGATGCTGTCTAGACCCTTGCTCCTCCTCTAGACTCTGGAATGACTTTGGGGTGTGTGACTGTGATGTGGCGGACACAGAAATCATTGTTACTGTTTTCAGCCAGTGGGAGGTCAGAGTTGAAGCTCAGGCAGAAACGGGGTCACACTGTTTTTCCCAGAGGTTTTATTTTTTTTGAGACAGAGTCTCACTTTGTTGCCCAGACTGGAGTGCAGTGGCGAGATCTCGGCTCACCGCAACCTCAGCCTCCAGGGTTCAAGCGATTCTTCTGCCTGAGCCACCCGAGTAGCTGGGACTATAGGTGTGTGCCCCCACGCCCGGCTAATTTTTATATTTTTAGTAGAGACAGAGTATCCCCATGTTGGCCAGGCCAGTCTCGATCTCTTGACCTCGTGATCCGCCTGCTTCGGAAGGTTTCTTTGGGGTGTGTGGAATTCTCTCACCGTTTTTATGTCTCTCTCTCCCCATGTTTCTGCCTCTGCACATCAGCTTTCTCATCCTGGTCCTGCAATCCACTCCTGTTCGGTCCTCTGAAGTAGGGAGGTCACAGACTCATCAGAAACGATGTCAGGGTGTTTGGCCGTGTGACGGTGTCAGGGTGGTATTTGGGGCACCGGACTTCAGCCTTCGGCGCCACGCCCGTAGTGGCCATCTTTGGTGTCAGCCACGCGGCAGGCTGCCCTAGTTGGCACTGCTGACTTTGACAGTGGTTTATTGCTGGCCCCTGGCTACGGCGTCCGTTTCCCCCAGCAGTGCCCTCCAGAGCTTGCAAAGTGCTTCTGGTGCCCACTCATCACCCCTTGTTCAAGTCATCGAGTCTTCTGAGAGGGGTTCCAAACCCGTGCCTTTGTTGTCATTCCAAGGCCACCCCTCAAGCTCCTGGGGCCTCGGCAGTGAGGTCTTCCGTTCTCTCTGCTCCAGTCTTCCTTGCAGCTGCCCCGTCCGAGCCCTCTGTGATCCCCTCAGCCTCTCTCTGAGGTCCTCGAGGTCCTGAACCCTCCTCTTCCCCCCACCGTCTCTGGGGACGTGGCCCCTGCTCCCCCCGCCCGGCCCTCTCTGCCGTTTCACTGCCTCGGTTTCTTCCTGCTTCTCAGTCTTGCGCTGCAGGGCCCACCAGGGACCTTTGAAGCCGACCCCAACCCCCTCCCCAGTCAGCTGTGCCCTTGCCGACCCCAGGTGTAGGAGTCACCCCCCAGGCTCGTTTGTTCTGTGCATCCAGCTGGATGAATATTTATTTTTTATTTTTTGTAGAGATGGGATCTCCCTGTATTGCCAAGGCTGATCTTAAACTCTGAGGCTCAGTCTTCCTGGCCTGGTGCAGGGCCTCACGCCTGTGAACCCCAGCACTTTGGGAGGCCAAGACAGGTGGATCACTTGAGCACAGGAGTTTGAGACCAGCCTTACCAGCACGGCCAAACCCTGTGTCTACAAAAAATACAAAAATTAGCCAGGTATGGTGATGTGTGCCTGTAATCCCAGCTGCTGGGGAGGCTAAGGTGGGAGGATCACTTGGGCTCGGGAGGTGGAGGTTGCAGTGACCCGAGACCGCGCCACTGCACTCCGCCTGGGCACCAGAGCGAGACTCCGTCTCAAAAAAGCAAACCAAAAATTAGAACCCCACTGCAGCAGCACGGTCACTGTTTATGTGAATCTTGCTCTCACCTTGGCCTCCCAGAGTGCCGGGGTCACAGGCGTGAGCCGCTGCACCCAGCCTGTTTCATGTTTAAAGCCTGGTCATGGCAACAGTCTGTTTGTGTCTGTGTGTTCCGTGTGTAATGCCATTCTGTCCCTGTTCCGGTAAGACTCACGCCTGAGTCACTGCCTTTCCTGGAACTAGGCGGTGTCCCGGTTAAAGTCCCACTGTCCCAGTCCTGCGGCAGCTGCGCTGTGCCGCGCCTTTCCTGGGCTTCGGCCGTTTCTTCTGTTCTCGTGCTGTGGTTTGCACGGCCGCCACCGGCAGGCAGGCAGGTGCCGGGGGATTTCCTCAGGACGCAAAGCACAGCCCTCCGCCGGCCGGGAGTCTGCCCTGGCTCTAAGGTGAGGAGGATGCTGAGGTTCGCCTGGGCTGCCTGGGCTGCACCTCTGGGCAAAGCCTGCCTCCTCCTCAGTTAGAGAGGGGATTCCACTGGCCCCTTAGTCACGCTTTTTACCTGGAACTTGGTGAATGGGGTGAGTCAGTTGCTACGCGTAGGCGGCAGGCTGTTGGAATCTCTAGTGGGTGTGCCAGTCACTGCAGGAGTTCATTGGTGAAAAGGGGCTGAGCCTCGAGTTACGGTCTTTTTAAGTCTGTGCTTTTAAAGCTCAGTGAGGAGAGGGAGCCCGCAGTTAGAAGGAGCCCTAGCTCGCCTCATTTCCTGGGGAATAAAGGAACTAGTAGCTCTTTTAACGGCTTATTTCCAAGGGCCTCAGTTACTTGTTTGCGGGCTCTTTTTCTCGTTGTAGTTTAATCGGTGGCCGTCCTCTAGCGGTTTTCTTGTTTCTTTTTTTTTTTTGTAAAGATGGGTGTCACCATGTTGCCCAGGCTGGCCTCAAACTCCTGATTCTCCCACTGTGGGCTCCCAGAGGGTTGGGATTACAGACATGCATTGCCACTCCTGGCCTGCTTTCTTGTGTTTAGAAGTAAACACTTACCATATTTTGGCTAGAGAAATGGGAGGTTTTTTTCATTCTTGTAATTCCCAAAACCTGCAATGCAATAAAATAAGTAAATGGAAAAAAAAAGAAAGGAAAAAAAAGAAAAACCCAACCAGCCTGTTGCCTTAGTAAAATTAAAGAGAAAAAACTAGAGACGCTACAATAACGTTTTTGTTTAAATTTTCATTTCATCTGTAAATATTTTTCATCGAACTTCTCTTTATGTTTAATTTCTGTGAGTACAGAGTAGGTGAATGTATTTATGGGGTACGTGAGATACTTTGATAAAGGCAGATGATGCCTAATAATCACATCAGGGTAAACGGGGTATCAGGCTGAGCACTGTGGCTCACGCCTGTAATCCAAATACTTTGGGAGCCTGAGGTGGGAGATTGCTTGAGGCCAGGGGTTTGAGACCAGCCTGGGTAACAGAGTGAGACCCTGTCTCTACAGAAATCTAGACTCTGTAACTGAGGCAGAGGCAAGCTTTGCCCAAAGGTGCATTCCAAAAGTTACATAGGCGTGGTGGCGCATGCCTGTGGTCCCAGCTACTCAGCAGGCCGAAGCGGGAGGGCTGCCGGAGCCCAGGAGCGTGCGGCTGTGGTGAGCTGTGACTGCACCACCCCACTCAAGCGCAGGCCACAGAGCGAGACCTGTCTCAGAAAAAGAAGGTGGAGGCAGGGAGAAAGACAAGGGCGCCATCACCTCAAGCGTTTGTCATTCCTTTGTGTCATAACCGTTCCAATCACACTTTTAGTTATTTTTAATGTGGAATAAATTCCTGTTACCTGTAACCACCCTGTTATGCTGTCAGATACCAGGTCTCATTTGAACTATTTTTTTTATACCCATTTGCTATGACTTCTTGCTTTTTCTTATGGCAGAGAGTATTCTTTAAAATTAAAGATCACATTTCTGGTATCGACCAGGGAAGTGTTTGTCTTTATGGGGCAAGAAGAGGCGAGGCAGCTCTCAGGTGAAGGGTTTGAGGTGTGACCGGCAGACAGAGGACTTCATTGTTGAGCTCACCGCCCGGACTGTTTCTCTTCCCCGTCCCGTCTCCCAGTTCCTGTTGGTTTCTGGCCTTTTGTGAGCCTTCCGCATCCTTCAGGCACGCTGGCATTCTTTGCCTTGCCTGACGCAACTTCATATTATACTTTGTGCTTCATTTGTTTACACTGAAATGTGCGTGCAGGATGTGGTAAAGTCCAGGTGGGTGCGGCGGCTCACGCCTGTAATCCCAGCGCTTCGGGAGGCTGCGATGGGTGGATTACTTGAGGTCAGGAGTTCGATACCAGCCTGGCCAACATGGTGAAACCCCATCTTTACCAAAAATACAGAAATTAGCTGGGTGAGGTGGCGTGTGCCTGTAATCCCGGCTACTCAGGAGACTGAGGCAGAGGAATCACTAGAACCCAGGTAGCAGAGGTTGCAGTGAGCCAAGATCTCACCACTGCACTCCAGCCTGGCAACAGAGCGAGACTCCATATAAAAATATACATGTGTGTGCGTATACATGGCCAAGGCATGCAAAGTATCAGCGCTTGTTGGAACTTGGCAGCCTGCGTGCCTGAAGGCAATGCAGAACAGGTAGTGAGGTGGTGAACTGAGGAGCACTGACGGAGCGCCTGCCGAGTGTTCTACACGAGACATTTGGTAGACCCGAGTTAGATTTATGGAGACCACACTTCCAAGGGGAAGCGAACATTGGTATTGCAGTTTTAACCAAATCCAGCTGAAAGCATGTGGGCTGGGTGCTGGTCTTGAGTGAGCCCCTGGAGACTTTAATTCTGTGCAGTCTCCCTCACACGAGTCTTTGAACCCTTTCCTCTAGGTGCCTAATCAGCACAACTGTTCAGTCTGAGACATGGCAAAGGGCTATGAGATAAGGGACCTTTCTTTCCATTTTGTATCTTGAGATGGGGTCTCCTCTGTTGCTCAGGCTGGTCTTGAGCCCCTGTGCTCAGGAGACCCTCCGGCCTTGGCCTTCCAAAGTGCTGGGATTGCAGGCATGAGCCACTGCCCCCGGCCAAGGGAACTTCTTAGTAGACACTGTGACCAGCGTGGATAAATGTGCAGGAATGAGCATCTCGGTTGATTGAGAAGACTCATGGGCCCTCTCCACATGTACTGTTTCCAGAAAGGAAGCGTCACAATGAGGAGGCTCAGGTGTGGGAATGGGTTGGGGAATGGCAAGTTCTTTTTTTTTTTTTTTTTTTTTTTTTTTTTTGAGACAGAGCCTCCCTCTCTTACCCAGGGTGGAGTGCAGTGGGGTGATGTCAGCTCACCGCTCGCTCTGACTCCTGGGTTCAAGCGATTCTCTGACCTCAGCCTCCCGAGTCACTGGGATTACTGGCCCCCACCACCACACCTAGCTAATTTTTGTATTTTTAGTAGAGATGGGGTTTTTGCCATGTTAGCCAGGCTGGTCTCCACCTCCTGACCTCAAGTGATCCCAAAGTGTTGGGATTACAGGCGTGAGCCGCTGCACCCGGCTCATTTTTGATAACTGTGATACCTGGCTGGCTTCTGGGACTGTGGTGACAGCAGTGCCATTTTGGGGACTCTGGAGGGCCTGGAGGAGCGAGGCCGCCGCCCTGTGAGAGGGAGCCGAGGTGCAGTTGAGTCCAGTCTTAGACCTCAAGGGCGATGCTCATCTTCAGTGGAATTCGTGGGCTTTGCAAAGGGAGATGTGGTGCGATTGCATGGAATAATTTGGTGGATGTCTAAGAAGTTAGGAATAAAAGTTGATTATTCTACTTATTCTAAAACTCAATGAGTCATAAGGCTAGAAGAGTTTTTCTAGAACATCTCAGCTAGCCTGCCCCTTCACCTCCCTTTAACAGCTGAGGGAACCGCATTCACATAGAGAACCCATGGTCTCCCAGCGTGCGGTAGGCTGGTTCATCTGGAGCAGCGGAACCTGTGACCAGTACCTGCTGTAAGAAGCACAGCTTAGGTTGTGACCCAGTACCCACATAGGCAAATACGTGACGAGACAACAGTTTAAACATGAAGTAATACTCTTATTACATGTGATGCACTTTGGTGTTTTCCGTTCTGTGCCACTGTATTTAAGTTAAAACAAAAGGTTGGTTGCTGTCACTAAAATGGTCTCTCAACCCACTAATGGGTTTGAAACCCGTGGTCTGAAAAATGAATCTGTTGGCTGAAGGCAGCAGCTTCTGCTTGTAATCCCAGCACTTTGGGAGCCGAAGGAAGGTGAATCACTTAAGGTCAGGATTTGAGACCAGTCTGGCCAATGTGGTGAAACCTCGTCTCTACTAAAAATACAAAAATTAGCTGGGCATGGGTGGTGCGCACCTGTAATCCCAGCTACTGAAGAGGTCGTGGCAGGAGAATCGCTTGAACCTGAGAGGCAGGGATTGCAGTGAGCCAAGATCGTGCCAAGTACTCCTGCCTGGGCAGCAGAGTGAGACTTCGTCTCAAAAATAAAAAAGAAGAATCTGTAGCGTGCCTGATCCTGTGAGGCAGAAGCCCTTTGCCTGGGACCGTGTGGGAAGTTAATAGCAGGTGCCGGGTCAGAGCCCAGGACCCCTCCCCAGCAATTTTCCTGCCCCAGAGAACACGTTCCATTCTTTCAAACCAGATGAACAGAGTCATTGGCAGAGACTTCTAAAATGATTTCGTTTTTCTGACTTCTCCTCCCTTTGCCAACACCCAAGTTGAATCAGACAGTGGTAGCAAATCACCAAGTCTGCATTTGCTCACGGCACCTGTGCACTATCCAGGACGTCTTTCTTCCCACAGAGGCTGCCCTGCCTTTACACGCCACTCCCACTTTTCCTCTGTGTTTTTTTGTGTGTGTGTTTTTTTTTTTTTTTTTTTGAGATAGAGTCTCGCCCTGTCTAACTCATGCCATCAGCTGAGCTAACAGAAAATTCTGTGCCTTAAGCATGTTTTTGTCTGTGAAGTATGGCCATGTGATGCCCAATAGCTCCATTTCGGAAGTTGTTTGTTTCTTAATGAAGCTTGAGTAGCCTTTTCTAAGTAAAAAACAAAACAAAACAGAAAAGCACGTCATTGTTTTACAGAGTAACTTTAAACATTTTTGTTTCACATGAGGCAAAAACAAGAAACTCAATGCATTCCAGCCTACTGTGTGCTAGACAGGCTGCCTCCCTGGGTCAGCTCTTGGCTTCATTGTAAGAGCATTTTAGAATTTCTATATTCATTCATTCATTCACTTAACAAATAGCTTAACAAACAGCTACGGCTAGCAAGTAGCCCTAGCAATGCCATAGCCCACCCCAACTATCCCGTGATTGCACAGTCACAAAGCAGTTGCATACAACTGTTTTGAGAAGCGTGTTTTTCTTTTGTGTAGGAACAAAGCCTTTCTCGTTACATTTTCAGGCCTCCCTTCTACTGCCTGCCGTCCGTGCAGCTCTCACGCGATGCGGGCAGGGGTTGCACCTGTTGTAACAGGCATCAGATGCCAGCACGGATGCGAATGATTAATTCCCCTGTTGTTCCTAGATGCCCTTGTTTTCCTCACTTGGCGCAGAGCACCGCTGGCTCCCTCAGGAAACACAGGTCTTTTGAACCCCTGTTCTCCCTCTTTCCTTCCGCAGAAAGAGCGGGATTTGGAATTGGCCGCCCGCATCGGCCAGTCGTTGTTGAAGAAGAACAAGACCCTCACGGAGAGGAACGAGCTGCTGGAGGAGCAGGTGGAACACGTCAGGGAGGAGGTGAGAGCGGCGGCCGAGGCTTGCGGAGGGCCCGGGGGCCGTGGGCACGGCTGAAGGAGAAGGCTGAACAGGGTCCTGGTTGGAAGGTCCCTCCCGGGGGCACCACCACGGCCGGAGCCCAGAACCGTCTGCTCCGAGACGGGCAGCTAGGGCCTGAAAGTCACCCCCCTGCAGCTCCCGCCCTGCCAGTGCCTCCTGTCTGTCTCCGGCAGTGAGGATGGGTGGATCAGGCAGGCACGGCCCTCACTCAGTCGCACGCCTGTGTGCCGTGTTGGGTCAGCCACAGTCCTTGCCCTCGGAGAGTCCAGGCTGGTCCAGGCGCCCCACGCGTGTCAGAAGGGCATCCGGGCAGCCACCCCAACAAGCAGGGCTTCCCGAGTCAGGCTGGGCGTGCACAGCTGGAGAGGAGCCCTGTGAGGACGTCAGCTCTGCACACAGAGGAAAGCGGAGACTCACGTCATCGTGACAGTGTAATTTTGTACTGTAAAGCAAAACAAAACAACAAGGCCTATTGCTTTCATGACAGAGCCCTCTTATTTCCATGATGTGAGTCTTGGCTGGCGGCTATGAGAGGTGAGAGGAAGGGTATGCAACTTTTGGCCCAGCTTAGGGTGCCTCGGCTTAGAAGGAGTGATCCTGGTTTTCTGGAAGGGACGTGGTGTGCACGGAGGGGGCAGCTGTGGGGTCGGGGGGATGGCTGGAGCAAAGATAAGAGGCTTAGAGCCGCGCCCTCCTTAGGAGTTTCCTTTCTGTCACCCTGTTCTTTTAACAGTGAATTTTAACTGTGAGAACTCTCCTCCTTGTTTCTTTTCCTCACTTTTCATTTCTTCTTTTTGAGGCAAGGGTTCACTCTGTCCCCCAGGCTGGAGTGCAGTGGTAAGATCACAGCTCACTGTAGCCTCCACCTCCTGGATTCAAGTGATCCTCCCACCTCAGCCTCCTGAGTAGCTGGGACCACAGCTACTCATGTTTTTTTGTAGAGAAGGGTTTCACCATGTTGCCCAGGCTGGTCTCAAACTCCTGGGCTCAGTCTCCCAGAGGGCTGGGATTACAGGCGTGAGCCCCTGTGCCTGGCCTCTTCTCCCTTGTTTTCTGTCAGAATCTTCCTTAGTGGGAGTGGATGCTCTGGTACCTAAGATGCCTTCAAACTTCTTTCTTGTTAAAGCTATTCCCAGTACATTGTTGTCTGGGTTTAACAATAGTTTTAATATGATGAAGCATAGTTGCTACCGTATAGAAAAGTTTTAATCCTAGCTTTTCTTTAAAATACAATAAGGGAGAATGCTGTTGTATTTTAAGAGAAATAAAGTGATTCCTGCATTCCCTGTCCCCAGCGTCATGACCTGGATTCCCTCTCATGTGACTGATGGGAAAGCTTGCTGGGTCAGGCTGGCCCCCTCCCGGCCACTTCTGAGCAGAGAGACCTGCCACCCAGTAGCCCACAAATGGTCACCTGTCGGCTTGTTCACTTTGCTGTCCTTGCTTGGGACAGGCCTCACTTGCACAGAGGATGCAACTCTCTGGGAGTGGAAATGCCTTTTCCCCTTGGAAAAGCTTCGAACATGAAAGCTATTACATCTTTCCCGTTGGCGTATTATTCAATTATCAGTCTCGGTGTCGAAGCTAAACCCTTTATGCATATAAAATAGTCTTCTCCATGGAAGACATCGTAATTCACTGTGTTATGTAGAAAAGTTGCAATAAACCACAGACCCTAGGTCAAATGACAAACGAGAAAATTAGAACATAATTGCGGTTCTTTTTCTAGCACTGGTTCCCTGTTCATCAGCACTGCAGAGTGAAGGGCAAATGAAACACTTTACAGTAGAACTGTATTTGAAAACCTTAAGTACAAATCGGGGTGGTCTGCAAAGCCACCTCAGCAGGAGTCGGTGTGGCCTTCCCTGATGGTTGCCTCCGTTCTTCCTGTGTCTGAAATTCTTATCCAGTGAGCAGCGAACACAGAACGAGGTCTGGCCAGGCACGGCCAGAAGCCTTATGAGGGTGCATCACAGAGTGGGCTGTGCAGTCGTCCGAGCATGAGAGCCAGGTCGGCAAGCTGCCTGTGCTGGCCCAGGCAGACCTGGCATCGCCAGGATCCTGTTTGGAGCTGGGATTTGGTTCTGGCAGCAGTGAATGAATGGCCTCCTCCTTCATAACGTGACCCATCTTTCTGGCCACTTGCCCAGCTGGTCATCTGGCTGCATCCAAAGCCCCTGGTAGTCTCATCCCCCACAAGCGTCATTCCTTTTTTGAGACAGAGTCTCGCTCTGTCACCCAGGCTGGAGTGCGATGGCACGATCTCGGCTCACTGCAACCTCTGCCTCCTGGGTTCAAGTGATTCTCCTGCCTCAGCCTCCCGACTAGCTGGGATTACAGGCTTGTGACACCATGCCTGGCTAAATTTTTTTTTTTTTTTTGAGATGGAGTTTTGCTTTTGTCGCCCAGGTTGGAGTGCAATGGCGCAATCTCGGCTCACCGCAACTTCCACCTCCTGGGTTTAAGTGATTCTCCTGCCTCAGCCTCCTGAGTAGCTGGATTACAGACATGTCCACCACTCCCGACTAATTTTGTATTTTTAGTAGAGACGGGGTTTCTCCTGTTGGTCAGGCTGCTCTCAAACTCCCGACCTCAAATGATCCACCTGCCTCAGCCTCCCAAAGTGCTGGTATTACATGCATGAGCCACCACACCAGGCCTAATTTTGTATTTTTTGTAGAGTTGGGGTTTCACCATGTTGGTCAAGATGCTCTAGAACTCCTGACCTCAGATGATCCGCCCGACACCTCGGCCTCCCGAAATGCTGGTATTACAGGCATGAACCACGGCACCCGGCCACCACGCGTCATTCTAGTCCCCTCTCTGCTGTTCCTTGTACCAAAGTAAAAATTACAAATTCAGACAGTTTTTTGCCAAAAAGTGTTTCCTTTAAATAGACCAAATGAAAGCCTATTGTTTTGAGCAGCACAAAATCAGTTTAAATGCTTTTACTTTCAATGGTGAATTTTAAGAAAATACTGTCACCAAGTGGTAAGTGTTGGAAGGTGGGTTGGGATGGCATTACCTTTGGGAAGCAAATGACGCCCTGGCTCTGCCTGTGCAGGTGTCTCAGCTCCGGCATGAGCTGTCCATGAAGGATGAGCTGCTTCAGTTCTACACCAGCGCAGCAGAGGAGAGTGAGCCCGAGTCTGTTTGCTCAACCCCGTAAGTCACCAGAGGGCTGTGTTTCCAGAGGCCAGAGCACAGGCTGGCCGCTGTTACGACCTTAGGGTCACCTAGACAGGGTCACCTTCATCAGCAGTGGGGGTCACCTGTGCCTAGCCTTCTCTGGGCCAAACGTCTCCAAGTGCCTCAAACAGATTCATGTTACTGTTTTAGTGGGACCAAGTGGACAGGTTTTTATTTTTCCTTTTCCTGGGTCTTATTGCTTATTTGTCAATTTAGATCGATGTGCCCTGGAGCATTAGTGGACCATGGGTTAGGCTCTGCTGTTGGAGGGAATTCAGGGTTCTGGAGCCAGAGGTGCTGGGGCACGTCCTTGGGACAGAAGGTGTGGCATCTTCTCTGAGTCCGCAGAGCCTTGTGTCGGGAGCATGAACTCTAGCGCCCAGCAGGCTGCTGCACATCTTGGCTCTGGGCCTCACTAGCTGCATGCTGTGGGCTAGATTACTCAATCTCTGTGACTTGAGTTTTCATCTGTAAAATGGAGATAGCAGTAGAACTTAGGTCACAGTTATAAGCATTAATTGAGTTGAAACATACAGAGTACTTAAAAGAGTTCTTGGCACATACAAATGCATTATGAGTATCAAATAAACTCCCAGACATCCTGGAATTGTGTAGGCTTTAAACAGAGTTGGTGGCTCTGAGTTCCGAGGTGACGTGGCAGGTTGTGGGTACAGGGTTGAGCTGTGGGTCTGAATCGGTGCACCAGGTGCTGTCTTCCTGGGGGTGGGAGAGTGGTCTGGTGGGTCCCTGCCCTTCTGCACGCCCCTCCTTGTGTCTGCACACGGTTTCCCAGGTGCTGGGGGGAAGCGTGTCTCCCCGGATCGTGATTGTACTTTCTCCCCCAGGTTAAAGAGGAATGAGTCGTCCTCCTCAGTCCAGAATTACTTTCATTTGGATTCTCTTCAAAAGAAGCTGAAAGACCTTGAAGAGGAGAATGTTGTACTTCGATCCGAGGTGACGTGCACTCCCTGCTCTTGCCCCTGCTGGAAGGGAGGTGGCCCCATTTGCCTTATCTGGCGAGGTCAGCCAGGGTTAAGTGCCCTCCTCAGAGGTGGCAGTCTGTGAAGAGCTGTGCCAGGCGCTCAGCAGACGTGCCTCCACTATGCTCCGGGCACTGCCTTCCAGCCCAGCACACGCCTCCCTGGCTGCTGAATGACACAGCGAGGGGACTGGGAAGACTGGACACCCCTCCTTCACCATCAGCCCTGTAGCAAGGTCTCCCCGGTGTGCTCCAGCTCTGACCACAGCACCTGCGGAGAAGCCCAGCCTTGCTTTCATGCTGCCACAGAGCAGATGCTCACAGCCAGATTTCTTTTTTTTCTTTTGTTTTTTTTTTTTTTTCTTTTTTTCTGAGACAGAGTCTCACTATGTCACCCAGGCTGGAGTGCAGTGGTGCAACCTCAGCCCGCTGTAATCTCTGCCCCCGGGGCTCAAGCAATTCTCCTGTCTCAGCCTCCCAAGTAGCTGGGATTCTAGGCGTGCGCCACACGCCCAGCTAATTTTTGTATTTTTAGTAGAGACAGGGTTTCACCGTATTAGTCAGGCTGGTCTCGAACTCCTGACCTTAGGTGATCCACCCACCTCAGCCTCACAAAGTGCTGGGATTACAGGTGTGAGCCATTGTGCCTGGTAGAGCCGTATTTCTTAACTCAAAAAGCCTGAGCCGAGGTGACTGGGGACCCGTGCTGTTACTTTTGTTGCCAAGGGATTGTGCCCGGGCTTTTGCCCGCCTTGTTTTTTTAGTCTTCACAACAGGGCTGAAAGTTCCTTCCTCTGATTCTCATTGGGACAGTGGGCCCCGGGCTGCTAGGTGTTTTGATAACCCAAGGTCATTCAAGTGAGTAAATGACAAAGCTACGATTTGCAAGTCTGTGACTCTAAGCCCCTGTTTTCTGCCTCCACCCACTGCCCCCTCTAGAAACACCAATGTGTGCAGATTTAGTACCATCTGTCTTAATCAGTGGTGACTTTCTGTCCTTTGGCCAAAGTACAGCCTGTTTATCAGGCCTGTGTCAGGTGGGAGCTGTGTGCCCACCTAGGCTGGCCCTGGGCTCTTGGGAGCCCCTCGAACAGTCCAGACCGACTGTCGAACTTGCCCACACCTTGGTAAGATCTTCACACCCCACCTGAGCAAGATGCTCTTCTGCACACCCTGTTCTCTTGGACCTCACCTCTTCCAGCCCCTTGTTCACTGATGGGTCACGTAAACCCAGACTGACCAAGAAGGCTGCCCAGGTTTCCTCTGCCAGCCAGTAGCCAAGCAAGGCAGCAGCCCCCTGCTGCCCATTCCCAGTCCAGTGCCACCTCTTCCAGCACCTGACGCAGGTAAATGCTCCAGCCCCAGGTGCCCAGGAACTCAGCCCTGTCAGAGTCTTCACCCAAAGCCAGCTGAGGGAATCCGATCCCAGCTACAGACTCCTGCTACCCCACCTCCGCTCCGAGTGTAATGTCTTTCTGGAGCCAGGACCCAGGGCTCAGACACTTCTGTCTAACTGGGGCCCTCCCTCCCCCTCTTCCTTCTTCCCCTCTCTCTCTTTCTTTTTTTGAGATGGGGTCTCGCTCTGTGACCCACGCTGGAGTGCAGTGGCATGATCTTGGCTCACTGCAGCGTCCTCTGCCTCCTGGGTTCAAGCAGTTCTCCCTCCTCGGCCTCCCGAAGTGCTGGGATTCTAGGTGTGAGCCACTGTGCCTGGCCTTCAGATGTCTGTCATCCCACGCTTTTCAGCCAGAGCAGGTTGTCCAGAGTCCTGGGACGGTTCTTGTGCCTCTGCATCGTCATGCTTTTGTGTTGAGCCTTGTTCACAGCAGGTTTAAGTGCAACCCAGAACCTCAGGGTTCGGTGCCTGGCACATAGCAGGTGTTTGCCATTCCTACGTGGTTATCCTTAGGGTGCCTGCTGTGGGCAGGGTAGTGTCCCAGGCACTGTGAGGGCCACAGAGCATCCACATTTATGAGCCGGGACAGCCAAAAATGGACAGACAGGAACAGATGCCAGGATAGGATGGTGAAGCCGCAGAGCGCCTGTGCCCGCGGCTCTGCGCGGCACCCTCTGGCGGTACACGGTTCTCGTCGTGAGCGCGCACGGCCCTTAACTAGGCGGGGACTCGGATGGACTTTGTGTATCTGAGGCTGCAACGGGGACACGTGGGGGCTGCAGAGGGCAGCTGCCCGCCCAGACCCAGGTTAGCCCTGGCTTTACGCCTCGGCCCGTGTCTGCCCCACCTGGCCAGGTGAGAACGCGCGGCGTCTGACCTGGGTCTCGTCCGCAGGCCTGCCAGCTGAAGACGGAGACCATCACCTACGAGGAGAAGGAGCAGCAGCTGGTCAACGACTGCGTGAAGGAGCTGAGTGCGTCCCGCCCCGCCCCGCCCCCCCCCCCCCCGCCCCGCCCCCTGCCCCGCCCCACCCCGCCCGCTGCCCCGCCCCGCCCCGCCCGCTGCCCTGCATCCGCTGTCGTGGTGACACAGGCTCGCAGCAGCCCTGCTGAAAGGCAGCTTCCTGCCAGCCCACAGCTCAGCAGCATTTTCCCTAAAACCAGAGGCCTCCCCAGCCTTGCGTGGCACCCCCTCCCCATTAATCAACTTAGTGCTAAGTTGCCAGCTATGCGTTATCTCAGTTTATTACTGAGGTGGATATTTAAATTTCATTTTGGCTTTCTACTGGAATATTGGAATTATTATTATTATTTTGAGATGGAGTCTCACTCTGTCACCCAGGCTAGGGTCCAGCGGCGTGACCTGGGCTCGCTGCAACCTCTGCCTCCTGGGTTCAAGCAATTCTGTCACTTCAGCCTCCCAGGTTTACAGGCACCCGCCACGATGCCTGGCTAATTTTTATATTTTTGTAGAGACAGGGTTTCACCATGTTGGCCAGTCTGGCCTTGAACTCCTGACCTCAGGTGATCCGCCCGTCTTGGCCTCCCAAGGTGCTGGATTGTGAGCCGCTGTGCCTCGCTGGAATATTGGAATTTTTTAATGTCTAAGTTAGGGCCACCCACAGAAACCTGTGTTGCTAATGTGGAAGGACAGCTTACAACCAATAATTTGATGTGTGGAAGTTGAGGCCAGAGTTCTCACCTTTGCAAATAAATATGTCCCTCATCCTCTTCATTTTAAGTCTACAAGTTAAGACAAAAGGTCAAAACACTAAGTATTTTGCATTTCAGCAAAATACTAAGTAAATGAAACACACCTCATGTTCCAACCTAGCTGAATGAGTGCTCGCTCTGCATATGGGTTGGAAACCCCAAGGGATGGCGCTGTGCAGGCAGAAGCTCCTTTCTAGAACTGGGCACAGCAGCGGGTGCCTGTGTAGTCTCCTGGATTGCTCACGTGTGGAATGTAAGGATTTGGCCAGGTGCACTCATGTCTCCTCGCTTTCTGTCTGACCCCCAGAGCTTCCCTTCTTTGTTCTGGGGACACAGCCTTGGTGTCCCCAGAACAAAGGGTGGCCTTGGGGTGCCACGCTGAGTCCAGGAGTGACAGCTAATGGGGTGAGCTGCTTGTTCTGAGCCCTGCAGAAGCTGCTCTGCTTCTCCATGTGGGAAAATGGTCACTGTGAGTTCCTTCTTCCTGCACCCTCTCCACTCCAGCTGTCTTATAATAAGCACGGTTTTTCTTGTGCAAAGCGCATAGAAACTTTTCTGTCTGGGTCTGCATGTGTGGTTTTCTGACTAGCTCTTGTGATTGTTTCTTTGTCAAAGGGGATGCCAATGTCCAGATTGCTAGTATCTCAGAGGAATTGGCCAAGAAGACAGAAGATGCTGCCCGCCAGCAAGAGGAGATCACACACTTGCTGTCGCAAATAGTGGATCTGCAGAAAAAGGCCAAAGCTGTAAGGCTTCTCTGTTTTCTGGCTGCTACAATGGCCATGCTGAGGTGGGGAAGAGACGCTTACTCCAGAAGACAGCGCCCTTTTGTTTCAGTCCTAGCAGTTGTGTTGCCCCTCTGCAGGAAAAGCTCAGTGGGCTCAGCAGTATAAAACTGATTACCCTGAGTGGCTGACAAGCCTCAGTTGTGACCTCTTGTCTCCTAAAACTATTCAAACTCATTAAAAAGATGCTGTAAATATGGACTTTTGGAGTTTAACTCATGGATCATCTAGTCTAGTGTTTGTTTTGCACAGTGCACTAGGTATGTTCTGCAGTAGAGCAGAATCCTCTTCAGATTTAAGAAGAGGCAACAAAATTGGCTTTGCTCTTGGTGTAGGGTAAAGTGCTTCCAGTGAGCTTTGGAAGTGGGGGATGGGGTGGAGGGCTGTAGGGAATGAATGTAGATCTAGGAAAGACTTTACCTTCAAAATCATATGAAAAACAGAACTTGAATATGAGATGAGCATGTCCTCGTAGAAAGTGATGAGATCATCGTGGATTAGGTTAATGAGGGGGGAAGGCTGGGCAATCTGAGTGTCTTAGAAAATGTTCTATCTTTACCATGCTGTAGTGCGCGGTGGAAAATGAAGAGCTCGTGCAGCATCTGGGGGCCGCGAAGGATGCCCAGCGGCAGCTCACGGCCGAGGTGAGCATCCCTTGTTCCTGCAGCGAAGGCGGACCAGCCTTCCCCGACGGCAACAGTCCCGTCCATCGTAACCACTGTTTTTACTTTGAATTTCATTTCATTTTTATTCGTGGGATAGTAAACCCAGTTGCATCTCGATTCTGTACTCACTGGCACAGTTGCTGGTTCTGAGCACCTGTGGGGTGGGCTCTATACCAGCTGAGCCTGGCAAGTGCAGGTGCCCAAACCGTGTTCAGAGAAATGAAATGGAGCCACACACAGCACTCTGGGAGAGGAACCTCATGCACAGCTGTGGCTTGAAACATGGGTGTGACAATTTTCTTTCTCTTTTTTTTTTTTTTTTTTTTTTGAGACAGGGTATCATATGTCACACACGCTGGAGCACAGTGGCATGACCATGGCTCACTGCAGCCACAGCCTCCCCAGGCTCAGGTGATCTTCCTGAGTGTCTGGGACTACAGGTGTGGGCCATATCCCCACCTAATTTTTGTTCTTTTGTAAAAATGGGGTTTTGCCATGTTGCCCCGGCTGGTCTCAACTCCTGGGCTGCAGTAATCTGCCTGCCTTGCCCTCCCAGTGGGCAGGGGCTGAGATTACAGATGTAAGCCATCATGAGTAGTCTGATTTTTCTTTTGCATGAAGTTGGTTTTATTTCATTTGCCTGCTGTTGGTATTTTAGAAGGTGTCTGAGTCTGTAAGCTTGCCTCAAGTCAGAGAAAAAGCAAGCCTTTGAAAATTCTGTAATTTGGCCACAGGCCCACAGGGCAGCTGGTTCCACTCGTGCTGGGGACTCTGTTCATGTCTTTCCGGCCCTCGGATGGGCAGATGTGTGCACCCCTGGGTGCCCAGGAGACCCTGACCTCTGTGTCTTTGCTGCCCGCAGCTGCGTGAGCTGGAGGACAAGTATGCTGAGTGCATGGAGATGCTGCACGAGGCGCAGGAGGAGCTGAAGAACCTCCGGAACAAGACCGTGCCCAGCACCACGTCCCGGCGTTACCACTCGCTGGGTCTGTTTCCCATGGTGAGTGGTGTCTTCTTCCCGGCAGAGGACGGCAGGGGTCCAGGCAGTGGGAGCCGTGTCGGACGTTCCGGCCACTGGAGTTGGGTGTTTACAGTTCGTGTCTCGTTGCTCAGTTCAGGTCCGAGTCTGAATCAAAGACGCTTGAGTCTGACTGGTGGTTTCTTAACTACGTAAGACACGTCGGTCCTTTCTTTTCCATTCCTCTAAATCTGTTGTCTTTTCTGCTCCTGCCGTTAAAAGTTAAATGTCGCAGGAAATTGCTTTAGTAGGGACCTCAGGGACTGGAAGATCTGACTCACAGGCTGAGCACCTCTGATCCGAAATGCTTCACAATCCAGAACTCCTTGAGTGCTGACATGATGCTCAAGGAAACGGTCGTTGGAGCATTTTGGATTTCAGATTTTCAGATTAGGTATGTTCAGTTGGCGTATATTCTGGAAATATCCCCAGATCTCAAGCACTCCTGGCCCCAGGTATTCTGGATAAGGGATACTCACCCTGTTCCTGAGGGGTTTTCGGTTTATTGTTTTTTCTGACCTTATTGGAGTGTGTGCTGTTTTGGCCTCATAAGTGCATTCCAGAATTTCTTAAATGCCCTTCCAGTTCTGCTGATTCTTTGTATACTTATTAATCATTCTCTTGGTGAGTTTCAATATCTGTGATCTGAAAAGCAGAACTCTCTCTCTGGCTAGGTGGCAGTATTCTCTCTCAGTCACTTGCTCTGTCTCCTTTCTTTCTTTCAAAAATAGAGGTAGGGTCCCGCTCCGTCGTCCAGCCTGGTCTGGAACTCCTGGCCTCAAGGGATCCTCTCACCTCAGTCTCCCAGAATGCTAGGGGTACAGGAGTGAGCCATACACTCAGCTACATTCTTTATATTATTTCACTACAGTCTAATTTTTTAGCCCTGGCCTCATTTGCTTCATGTGCTTTGGGGGAACATGATTGACAAGGGCATTTTGCAGGAGGCTGCTCTCCTTGTGGAAATCGGGCAGCCCGGGGCTGAACCCTGCGGCTGATCACTGCCCTGTGAAGAAGTGTTGTAGGGGAATGAGCTTCCTCATGTCCTCTTCTATCAGACGAACGCCCCTGGAAGGTGGGGACCCTGCCTTCTTTGTAACTTTTCCCCCTTCCTCTTTTAATACTGTGTACCTAGCCCAGCGCTTGGCATGTTGTAGAATTGTACACATTTAATAGACATTACATTTAGATGGATCTGATGGCCTGAAGAACAAGCTCAGGAACTCTGTACGTTCAGGCTCTATTTCTGTGGTTTGGTGAATGCTAAATGCTCTCTGAGGAGAGAAGAGCTCTGCAGAGACGCTCCCCCGAGTGAGGTGGCA
Source organism: Sapajus apella (assembly GCF_009761245.1). Lineage (NCBI taxonomy): Eukaryota > Metazoa > Chordata > Mammalia > Primates > Cebidae > Sapajus > Sapajus apella. Next base: position 1,523,586 of record NW_022437083.1, read on the forward strand.
GGGGATGGCTGCGTAAACGCTTGTGAAACTCTGTCCCTTCTGAGCGCGGGCTCTCCTTGGCACCCTTTCCCTTTGGCCCTCTTGCCGACCCCCCTCCCTCACTCCTTGTTGTCTGGTCTGCTTTCCCTAAATCATGCTTTTTTTCTTCTTTGCTTTCACGCATCAAGGTCAGGCTGGAACAGCCACCACCCCTCTCCCCCACCGCAGGAAACTTCACTGAAGTCTCAGGGAAACCAGCAAGAAAGACATGTAGTCAGCTTTCTAAGGCACAGATGGGCGATCCAGTGATTCCGGGAATCTCAGTAAAAGCAGCAAAGGATATTCAGTCCCCCAAGTTCCCTGACCTAGCGCTAAGCACGTTGCAGGCTGCTTGCCGGGCGGGGTTCCCTCCCTCCTGGCTTCTCATCTCGGTGCGGTGAGCTCCTGGCACTGTCGCGTTTCCTGGGCACCAGGATCCATTCCGCTGCCTTCCCCACTCTCAGGGACGGGCCTCTCTTTGAAAACTAAACTATTGCGTGAGAAAAGCCGACTCGCAACTTCCACTTGGGTCTCTTCTGAGGGATTCTCAGCCTCCGTATTTGCTGAGGTGAAGCTTTTGCCTCTTTCTGTAGCTCTTGGGACAGCCCAGTTTTTGAAGGTGGCTGTTTTTTAGCGCACCGTGCGTTAATTTAGAGCGGTCCGCAGACGGCAGCGTCCGGATGGCCGGGATCTGCCTCTTTTGCTCCTGGCCGTTCTAATCGCTGAATGGAACAGTGAATAGCAGTTTTTCACAGCTGTGTTCCCAGTTCTCTTGCCTTATGGCAGGAGTTCATCTGGGATGCGCAGACCAAACTCGGGCCTGTGAAATTAGTTCCTAATTGTACTCAATATTCCCTTCCTGTATGAAGGTCACCAAGCCACAGTGATATTAGCACTCCTGTGACTTTGTCATCATTAAAAATCACAGGTATTTCTATGACACGTTTCTTTTTTTTTTTTTTTTTTTTTTTTCCTTTTTTGAGACGGGGTCTTGCTCTGTCGCCCAGGCTGGAGTGCAGTGGTGCAATCTCTGCTCACTGCGACCTCTGCCTCACAAGTGGAAGTGATTCTCCTGCCTCAGCTTCCTGAGTAGCTGGAATTACAGGCTCCCACCACCATGCCCGGCTAATTTTTGTATTTTTAGTAGAGATAGGGTTTCACCAAGTTGGCCAGGCAGGCCTTGAACTCCTGACCTCAGGTGATCCACCCACCTCAGCCTTCTAAAGTGTTGGGATCACAGGTGTGAGCCACCTTGCTGGGCCCTATGGTGTTGCTACAGGTGCCTCACAGCCCGCGGATGCTGATCTCCACTTCAAAATGACAGCAATACCCAGTCCTGATCTCTCCCCTCCCTCCCCCTCTCCCTCTCCCCCACTGTCTCTCTCTCTCACACACACAGACACACGTAGTTATTCTAAGAAGGGGTCCACAGACTTGCCTGCTTTGCCAGAGGGGAGAGGGTCATGGCCATAAACAAGTCACAGAGCCTGCACGTGGCTTCATCTCAGTGTGGCTTTGGAATTAGTCATTCCTCAGTGTCTGAGGGAAGTTGGTTCCAGGAGCCCCAGCAGATACCAAAACCCTCCAGTGCCTCAGTCCCTGATGTGAAAGAGCATCGTGTTTGCTTATAACCTATGCATGCTCGTCCACATGCAAAAAAATCATCTCAGATTACTGGTAATACCTCATACATTGTAAATGCTGTGTAAATGGTTGTTATACTGTACCAATTCTTAAATTTTTATTATGTTTTGTTTTTTACCCCCAAATTTTCTATGCAAGATTAGTTGAGTCTGAGGAACCCACAGATACGGAGGGCCGACTGTAGTAATTTGACACTTCATTTTCCTTAAGGTGTATGAAGGCCCTTTCCTCTCTGTTTGTAAATTATATGGTGAATAACAGTATTAAAAAAACAGGCTGGCTTAGAAGATGTCCGACTCACCTAGGGAAGCCCTTATTAGACATCATGTTTAATTGCAATCTGTGGGTAGTAATTACAAAATAAAATGCACATTTGTGAAGAAGGATTGAGAGTAAGCCTGCCAGCCCTTTATTCATCGAGCCTCCTGCTGGCTCCTGTGGCGTCTCCTCGCTGGTTCCAGCCTCCAGACTGGAGCATCCCCGTGGACTGTGAAGCCACAGAGATGGATGCCCTGGAGGCCCCAGGCGCCGTCTGCTGGGAAGCCACTGGCCACATGTGGCTATGCAAATTTAAATCACTTAAATTGATATACAATTACGAATTCAGGTCCTCAGTCACACACCACAATTCATGTGCGCAGTAGCCACCCCTGGCTGGTGCCTTCCCCTGCCCACAAAGCTGGAGAGAGGAGCATGTGAGCTGTTGAAAGTGGCAAAGACTTCGTATGTTTGGCGTCTGCTTCTGAAGAAATGTGGATTCCTAGTGGAAGCAGGAACCTGCGTTTCCTGGGCAGGTTGTTAAAAGGTGGGTGGGCCGTGGATAGTTGGCGGGGAAAGGAACTTCCCTTTCAGGAGGGCAGGGAGGAGGAGAGTGGAGACCTGAAGATGTCAGTGTGTGTGACTCAGGCCATGCGTGTGGACCGAGGGAGGAACCAAGCCAGGAGATGCCACAGGAGCCAGCAGGAGGCTCGATGAATAAAGGGCTGGCAGGCTTCCTCTCAATCCTTCTTCACAAATGTGCATTTTATTTTGTAATTATTACCCACAGATTGCAATTAAACATGATGTCTAGTAAGGGCTTCCCTAGGTGAGTCGGACGTGCATGTGAGACCTCGCCAGCCCAGAATCAGACTGCCCTTTGGAGGTGGGAAAGGCTTCCCTAGGAGCCGAAGTTGGAAACACGTGTCTATTCTCTGTCAAAATCTTGGACACAGAGGGAGTGTGGCAGACCCTGTAGACGAGGGGGACAGTAGCTTTGTGTGGCCTGTGTGGGCTGTGGTGCCACGTCTCACTGTACGCTCAGAGGTAATCGGAAATTCACCTGTTCCATCACTGTGAACGCATCGCCCTCCCCCATAAGCTCCGCATCCCACCTTGTGGCCATGGTTGCAGCTCTGTGGTTTGGCCAAGGGAGCAGAGAGTTTGCTTTAGACACCTAACGGCATGTGAGTCAGCAGCGTACGCTCTGTGTCTGGTGGCGCTGCCATGCCCAGAACCTGCCCGACGAACGCTCAGCGGGGGTCTCTGACGGCAGAGAGTGCTGTTCACCTTGCGTTTGGGGAGACTGCGGGCTTCTGCTGCCTTGGTTTACTCTCCATGGCGCGCAGGCTGCGTGCCTCTCTCAGAGGCAGAGCGCTTGAACTGGCGCCCACTTGACATTTGTCTTCTGGTTTTTCCAGGACTCCTTGGCAGCGGAGATTGAGGGGACGATGCGTAAGGAGCTGCAGCTGGAAGAGGCCGAGTCTCCAGACATCACGTACGGCCAGACAGTTCTTACAGTTCGAGCTTCCCAGAGGCAAATGTGACCTGCGGTGTTCAAAACCTAGTGATGTTGGGGTTCTGGGTACCAACAGTGATTGACTCTTGTCCTTCCCGGACCAGATTAAGGGGAATGATAGAACACAGCTGACGGCATCCCCCAGCTCCTCCGATTAGGTTTTGTTCATGTTAATTTTTATTTATTTATTTTTTTAGACATGGAGTGTCTCTGTTACCCACGCTGGAGTGCAGTGGTGTGATCATAGCTCACTGCAGCCTCGAACTCCTGGGCACAAGTGATCCTGCTGCCTCAGCCTCTTGAGTAGCTGGAACTGCAGGTGTTGCCACCACTTCCAGCTAATTTTAAAAAGTCTTTTGTAGCCATGGGGCTTCACTATGTTGCCCAGGCTGATCTCTAACTCCTGGCCTCAAGTGATCCTCCCGCCTTGGCCTCCCCAAAGTGCTGGGGTTACAAGTGTGAGTCACTGGCCCGTGAGTCCCTGTGCTCCTCTTCTTAGGTTTTGAAAACAAGTTTTGAACTTCCAGAAAGTCCTAGAAAGGGAGATACATGTTTCTCATCTCTCTTCACACAAGCTTCGTCTTGACACAGCTGCACATTTTTATCTTTCCTTTCAGTGGAAAACATTTTTGAAAAAATTAAAAGGAATGTAATATGAGATTCAGAGGATTCATAGAGATTTGTGCAAGGCTTCCATCCCCTTCTGAACACACCTGGGGTATGAGCTTCCCCTGTCTGTCTTCCTGATGCAGCTCTGTGCTTAGCCTGCCCCAAGGTGTTCATAAGGAACCTGTGGACCAGGTTTCCTTGTGTTTTCTCTGAACCCAGACTCCATGGACAGAACTTAAGTGAGACCCTGGGTGGGACAAGCATCCAAGGGAACTTCAGTGTATGTGTGACACCCTCTGCAGCCCAGAAGGAAGTAGCCATCGTAGAAACATGCGTACCCGTTTCTCTTTAAAAGGAGACAAATGGGCATCACATTGTGGTTCTGCTCCTAAAATAGCGCTTTCTAAAAATAGGCAAATCTAGGATTTACCATCTCATTATAGAGGTTTAAGACTACCTTAAGCCTTGCTTTTCCTCCGTGAATGTTCGACAGATATGCATTCTGTAAGTATTGGCTGAATCTCTGCGATGAGCTGAGCAGTGAACCCGTCCCTGCTGCAGCACGCGTCCTAGTGATGGCGAAAAGAGAAAACTAGGAGGCAAAAGTCATGCTGAAGTATTTTTATTTGCAGGTTAAGCTTTTTAGTGAAACGCGGTTTCACTAGCATCACCTTTAGGGTACAACCAGGTGTTCAAGTCCTGGATGGAGTGAGTGTTTAATCTCTAAAGTTTCACATTGTGATGCAGGCAACCAACACCCTAAAAAACACACAGGATAGTGGGCTGCTAGGGACGCGCACGGCCAGGTGTCCTCTCGGCCCCTCAGTGCACAGGATGGTGGGCTGCTAGGGACGCACACGGCCAGGTGTCCTCTGGCCCCTCAGTGCACAGGATGGTGGGCTGCAGGGACGCGCACGGCCAGGTGTCCTCTCGGCCCCTCAGTGCACAGGATGGTGGGCT
>NW_022437083.1:1528603-1585366 GCF_009761245.1 Sapajus apella
GGCTGCTAGGGACGCACACGGCCAGGTGTCCTCTCGGCCCCTCAGTGGATGGTTCTGGTGGTGAAACTCCGGGGCTGTCCCCACGTTGGCTCGCTCACAGTGTGCTGCCTTCTCCCTAGTCACCAGAAGCGTGTCTTTGAGACCGTGAGGAGCATCAACCAGGTCGTCAGGCAGAGATCTCTGACTCCTTCCCCCATGAACATCCCCGGCTCCAACCAGTCCTCGGGCACACACTCCCTCCTGTCCAGCTGCGTCAGCACCCCGCGGTCCAGCTTCTACGGCAGCGACGTCAGCAACGTGGTCCTCGACAACAAGACCAACAGCATCATTCTGGAAACAGAGGCCGACCTGGGGTGAGCGCGCTGGGAGCTTTCGCTTCTCTGTTTTGGGGTGAGGAGCGGTATGGATTGTCTGCGGGCTCAGTCATTGTTAAGAGGGGGGCGGATGAGAATTGCCTGAAAAACACAGACCCAGCCGGGCACGGTGGCTCACGCCTGTAATCCCAGCACTTTGGGAGGCCAAGGTGGACGGATCGCCTGAGTTCAGGAGTTTGAGACCAGCCTGGGCAACATGGCAAAACCCCATCTCTACCAAAAATACAAAACATTAGCCGGGCGTGGTGGTGGGTGCCTGTAATCTCAGCTGCTTGGGAGGCTGAGGCAGGAGAATTGCTTGAACCCGGGAGGCAGAGGTTGCAGCCAGCTGATAATTGCACCACTGCCCTCCAGCCTGGGTGACAGAGTAAGACTCTGTCTCCAAAAAAAAAAAATAGACCTTCCAGTTAGTTCTCCAGATCTGTTCCACCTACCCACTGAGCCCGTGCCTGTCCTCAATATGATATTTTAATCAGCTTAAAGTCGTATAACAACATAATACCGGAAAGTCTATGCTGTGAAATGCTTGAGGGGAGGATTAATGAATATTTTTTTGTTAATCTTCATGGTAAGGCTACAGAACAGACATTTGTTTTGTGACCACTTTGTAGCTTGGATATTGGAGAGACTGAGGAGGACGAGGCTGTCTTGTGACCAGAATGTGGTCACAGGTGCAGAGGGTGGGGGCGGGGGCCCAGGGTGCCCAGGACGGGGCTTTCTTTAGGAGTGGTCAGTTCCTCTTTGTCCTGAAGGCAGACAGGCAGGCACGAGCTCGCGCACACACACACACACACACACACATCACACACACACACACCACACACACTCACACTCTAACACACACACACACCCCCCCATTGTCCACTTTGTGTACCCTTACACACACACACACACACACACACTCACACCTCACACACCTATTGTCCACTTTGTGTACCCTTACACACACACACTCACACACACACCTCACACACCCATTGTCCACTTTGTGTACCCTTACACACACACACTCACACCTCACACACCCATTGTCCACTTTGTGTACCCTTACATACACTCTCTCACACAAACACACACACTCACACACACACACACCCATTGTGCACTTTGTATGCTCTTTTTCTCTGACCTAATAAAGTCGATTCTTCCTGACCAGTTGGATCAGACAGACAGGAGCCTCCCTGGTCGGAGCAGATTTTGTTCAGAGTTGGGGTCGGGGCTCCTTTCCCTCAAGGGGACAGAGAAGCGTCCCTTAAACTCGCTCCTTCTGGTAGCCAGGAGCAGCAGCCTGCAGGCTCTTCCTGCAGGTTCTTGAGGGAGAGGTGTGGAGGGACTAGACTGACTCAGTCTGTGCAAACACTCATCCACAGTCCCCCCTCCACCCCCCAGAAAAGACCCCAGGCGGGAGCAGCTCTGGACACGCATTTGTCCACCTTTTGCCTGAATGTCAGCTGCTTGCCTTGGCTCCCCTGGAGGGTCCTGCAGCCCCGGGGACAGCCGCCGCTGTGCCCTGCAGCCCTGCCTACATTCCACCCTCACGCCCGTGTCTTCTTCCAGAAATGAGGAGCGAAGTAAGAAGCCGGGGACGCCAGGCACCCCCGGCTCCCACGACCTGGAGACCGCGCTGAGGCGGCTGTCCCTGCGCCGGGAGAACTACCTCTCGGAGAGGAGGTTCTTTGAGGAGGAGCAAGAGAGGAAGCTCCAGGAGCTGGCGGAGAAGGGCGAGCCCCGCAGCGGCTCCCTCACGCCCACCGAGAGCATCATGTCCCTGGGCACCCACTCCCGCTTCTCCGAGTTCACCGGCTTCTCCGGCATGTCCTTCAGCAGCCGCTCCTACCTGCCCGAGAAGCTGCAGATTGTGAAGCCGCTGGAAGGTGATCGCACGGGGCCTCGGTCCCTCTCCGTCCTCCTGGGCGACTCCCTGTGGTCCCTGATCCACCTGCGCAAGGCGGGGCACCTCTGTCACGCCTACTCCTTCTTCTTCCGCGACAGCCACCCGCGCTGCTGGTTTGAGTTCCTCTAGGGTGGCTCAGCCTAGACCCGGTGCCCCCGCTCTGGCTGGCAGGTGCGACAGCGCACACACAGGCCACGAGGCCTGCCAAGGAAAGACAGGCCCGTGCACTGTGGTCCTCTAGTTCTTCCCTTTGCTTTTAGAACCTTAGAGATAAAAACCTTTTGTAGCCGTAGCTGCACTGCTGACAGATTCAGAAATTCATTAGGTTTTGCCCGTGGGTGTGAGGAACACAGAGAATTAATGCTTTAGCATCTCCGAAGTTTTGGCATCAGGGAGAGGTGCCAAGCACACTCTATTAAATGGAGATTTTTTTTCCTCCATAACCACCCAAACGTGATTTGTGGGCTTATGTGTTCTGACTTGATCTTCATATAACAAGCTGTGGTTTTCGGCAGATGCAGTATGTTCTGAGCTCGGCTCCTAGAATCTACAGTTTGGAGCCCAGGAAGGGTGGCTGTGGAGACAAGTGAGTTTCCACCTCCTTAAGCCACCCTTTTCCAGGGGCAGCTCATGTTTTGCTATCAGGGGCACCTCAGACGATGAAACTCGGAAAAACTTCTTCCCCCGCCCTCTCTCCCTCCCTCTTTTCCTCCCTCCTTTTTTTTTCTGTTTTTTTTTTAAGTTTAGGCACTTACAAAATGTTTTCCTCTACCTGATACTACCCTGTCAAGAGCCAGCAAGGGTTTCTGTTTTTCATTTTTTACCCCTTTAGTTTGAAAAGCCATATAAGTTTGAGAAGGTGTTTTAAAACTCTGTATTAACACTTACGATACCAAGCCAAATTAGAACTTCTGTCAGGCAGCGTTTCCAGCTTTTTAAAAATTATTGTCCCAGCTAAGGAGCCTCCTTGGACATTTTTTGCTAATCACCCCCCATGAGGTTTTAATACCACGGATATATTGTTTATGTACTATACGTATGTCTACATACGGTATACATCAACAGTGTTTCCGTGGTGTGAAAACGAAAAAGAATCTAACCACGTTCACCTCAGAAGAACCTGTCTCTGCCCCGTGGAGCAGTGCTGCTCCTGTGAGAGCCGTGTGCTGTCAGGTACGCTTGTTCTTCTTGGAGACCCAAGACCTGACTGGGCTCCTTGGTCCCCAGAGGAAGAGGGCGGGCTGGTTTGTTTTTATTACTACTTTAAATTGTATAATTGGGGTCCTTCTCAGAGTTCAGAAGAGGTGCGGCTTGCTTTTTAATTGTTTATTTAGTTGTAAGCTTGGTGATTGTTTTCTGATTCACACTGTGTCTGTTCTTCTTTCAATAAAATCTTTCATTTCTGCAATTTTACTTTCTGCCTTACTTTTCTTTTTTCTCCTTTGTCACCCAGAGATCATTGGAATTTATCATCTCTGTCTTGTCTGCTTTCTACATTTGACTGTGTTTCATTAGATCATCTAAGAATATGTTTTTGGATTCATTTTCAAAGCACACAGTTCGGCTTTTTTTCTTTTAATTTTGTGACTTGATAGTATTTTTATGATTAGCTAATAGGACAATAGGAAATCCTGTTAGATTAGCAAGATGCATTTCGTCTATAGTACTCTGCTACCCAGGAGGCTAAATCCATACCATTAAAAAGTCATGTCTTAGCATAGTGGCCTGTAACACAGCCTCATGCGATAGATGCTTTTGGCTCCATTTGGAGTTCTCTGACTTCTTAGCCGTTTATCTATTTATTTACTTTTTGAGACAGGGTCTCGCTCTGTCACCCGGGCTGCAGTACAGTGGTGTGATCATAGCTCACTGCAACCTGGAATTCTGGGCTCGAGCAATCCCCCTGCCTCAGCTTTCCAAGTAGCTGGGACTGCAGGAGTGCATCACCACGCCTAGCTATTTATTTGTAGAGAAAGAGTCTTACCATGTTGCCCAGGCCGGTCTTGAACCCCTGGCTTCAAGTGATCCTCCCACCTCCGCCTCCTAAAGTGTTGGGATTACAGGCGTGAGTCAGCACACCTGGCGCAGACTTCTTAGCTGTTTAAAATACAGCCAATATTTTCTTCTTCCCCTCTCCTCCGCGGTTATTTTTTTGTTACCATGTTTAGTAAGATCAGACCGAGTGCTGATGCGGAAGTCAGCCTAGGCCAGGTTCAGTACGGCGCTCACTGTGACACTGGGTAAATGACGCACTTTCTGAGCCTTGTTTTCTTTAGTTGTGGTTGTGAAATAGGCTGATGGCTACCAAACTGGACTGTGTTAGGAGTAAATGTGAAGTGTTTTATATCGTGCCTGGCATCTAGTAGGTGCTTATTAAAATTCTGGCTTCCCAAACTTGCTCCCATGCAGGTCTGTAGGGCGGAATTACTAGTGTTGAGATCTGGACCAGCTTTAGGGTCTTATTCTTAAATTATCTCCTTCTGTTGGTCTACTGAGAAGCGAATGAGATTCCCGTGATCACCAGCAGCCCAGGTAAACGTACCTGAGGTGAGGTCCCTGGAGAAGCAGGTGCCAGCCAGAGTCTTCCGCCTGGCTCCCTTACCTGTTTAATTCACCTTGCCATCTGCTCACCATGGCAGCCAAAACAGCCAGGTGTTTCAGAGTGCTGGCAGACACCTGTCTCTTCATCTTGCCTGACCAGCTTCAAGCAGGTGAAGAACAAACAGAACATTCAGACTAGAAGGAGATCTGTGTTAAAAAGACCGAGGTGGGCAGTGTTTTCTTCCTGTAATTTCCTCTTCCTTTCTGATTAATCATAACGAAGGCAGCATGTCCAGATAGATAATATGAAATTAAAGGAAAGGCTACACTGAGGAGCTGTACCTTACCCAGCAGGCTTCATTCTAGTGTCTGAGTCCTGATGCTCCTCTGACGTTAGTAGATTTTGGGATTTCCTCTCTTTTGAGGATTTGAAAATGTTCTGGCTGGAGCACCGGGGTGTGGAAGGAAAGCAGAGGGGAAAGAGGCAGTGACCCTAGTTACGTTTGCCCTGCTGTCCATGCGCTTTTCCCACAGAACTTTCCCTTGGGGCCCGCCAGGAAATGAAGCTTTCTCTCTTCCCTTGCCCTGTGCGCCTGGTTTTCGTGTGTGGGAGGAGTGAGCAGGTCTTGGGTTGGTAATGGGAGATAGCTCATTTTACAGTGTCTGGCAAGTAAAGGAAGCCAGGCTGGAGAACGAGCTGGAGAAATGGATGGGAAGGAGGCAACGTTGTCTCTGAAGAAGATGCAATTCATATTTATTTTTTAATTCACATACCTTCTTATGTTAAAGGAAGGACTGCAGGCAGCCAAGAGGTTGGTAGAATTCCCACATGGCTTAGGCAGCAGCAGGGAGGTGACAGGCTTGGCCAACCCCCCGGGGCCTTGGAACCAGCCAGGAGTGGAGATAGTCCGTGAGCCCCGCAGCATGACAGAACTGAAATAGTACAACCAGCTTTGAGAAGACACCTGCATGGGTGTCTCGAGAGACATTCAGGTGTGTTACTGACCAGATTTTGGAGATTCTCGTGCGAGGCCTCTCACTGCTGAGGGTTAAGCCAGCCTTGGTGTCAGTCCCAGATCAGTCAGCCACTTGCCAGCAATGCAGCTGCTAGCAAGTGACCTTCCTTCCTATACTCGAGCTCCCTCATCTGCAAACTGCAGACAGCAGGGACAATGTGAAGATGAAGTGAGTTATAAATGTAGACCTCAGGAAAGTGCCTGGCACCTAGCAAATGCCCAGTAGCAGTTGGCCGTTCTTACGTGAGTAAAGGATGCCCAAGGCGTGGGATAGAAATCTGAGGACGATGCGTCTTTCCACATCATGTGTTAGTTGTGATTTCACTGTTTCCTTGGCTGTGGAGTGTCAGAGAATGCAAGTAATTCCGCACATGTCTGTGGCCTCTTTAACTCCAAACAGCAGACCCTTCACAGCCTCACTTCTCTCTCCAGCCCATCCTTGGGAGCAGGCAGGGGAGGCGGGGAAGGGTCGGCCTGTTAAACAGCTGGAGGAGAAAGGCCTAGACTGCTGTCGGGGCCGAGACCTCCAGCCTCCCTGGGTTCTCTCCCAGTGAATCGTAAACATCCTCCCTTCAGAAGGATGAGAGGCTTCAGTATCTCCTTACCAGGGTTCTTCACCTTCCAGAGTCTGTTGGCGTACCCCCTTTTTCCCTTCCAAAAGTAGAGGTGACGTGGCCATATTGTACCGGGGCTTTCTCATCATCCTTCTCAGACTCCCATGTGTCCAGTCCCAAGCTGAACCTGATAGTACGGTGGCTTTTTAAGACTTCTCGAGGTGCTGTTTTGCTATCAGGGATGACCTGCACAGCCGGCGGGCATTCGTACTGGGGCCTGCTGGGCAGGGTGAATGGGAGTCCCCAGGGACAGCAGAGAGCACCTCTCAGCAGAACTGCCTCCTGGCAGGCCCTGGACACCCACCTGGAAATTCTGCTGCTGACCATTTGTGCAGCGGGGACACTGGTGTCCTTCCTGTCCTCAGGCCTGTGGGTTGTGATGGGTGGGCAGTGTGCAAACCTGGTCTTTAGTTGTGAACCCCGGCTACGCCACCACTAATTAAGTGACTTTGGAAGGTTATGTAACTTCAGGCAGCCACCATTCCCCCATCTGTAAAGTGCGTAATTATAATACTTAGTGCTTTCGAGGAGTGAGCTGGTGTAACAGATGTAAACCAAGGCGCTGTGCAGGCCTGCCTCGGTGTGGGGAAGCTTGATTTAAAAACTCACAAGGAGGCTGTGGCAGGTGGGACTCGGGAGCCCGTGACCTGGTCCCTGCAGGTCTGCGAAGCCCTGGGCTCATTTGGTGTTGCTAACATGCATGCTTCCTTAGGAAGTGGGTCCACAGCTTCCTTCAGATTCTCAAGACAGCTGAGAGTTAAGGAGCACAGCTCTAGAGCAAGGTCTCTCAACGCCAGCCCTGCTGACATTTGGGGCCAGCTCGTTCTTTGCTGTGGGGCTGCCCTGTGCATTGTGGGATATGGGGCAGCGTCTCTGGCTTTTACCCGCGAGATGCCATGAGCACCAGACGCCATTCCTCCACCGCCGAGACAACCAAACGTGTCTCCAGGGCGGGGGGCGGGCGCAAAATTGTCCCTAGTTGAGAACCATCACTCTAGATGCGCCTTAGCACCTAGTGAGAGAACAGATATGTGACACCCTCTTTCCTTAGAATCTTTCTTTCCTAATTCTTTTTAATTTAGTGTATTTTCTATTTATATTTCATATATCCAGAGTAGGTATGTTGCTCCTGTACCCATGAACTCTTAAACCTGGGGTAGACCTTGAAACGGTGTCTAGGAACTCTTTGAACATGTATTGGCAGTGTGCGCTGCCTTTTTCCTTCTAAGCGGATTTGAAATTGCTCGTTTATAAATCCCTTTCCAGCCTCTCTGGCTGAGATTGTCCCTGAGAAGTTATTTCCGAGGGCTGTTTGGAAACGGCAGACTCCGCACCCACACCACAGGCCCCTCCCTCACCCGCCGCCTCCCACCTCAGCCTGCCCACGTTCCCCTCTCTTCTGTCTTGACTTCCTGAGCTGCTGGCTCCTGGCAGCCTCAACTCCCGTGTCTTCAAGCCCCAGGGCAGCCTGGTATCCTAAAGTGCTTCTTCCCTACCCAGCAAGCACAGCCTTGGTAAACCAGTGGTGACTGCCCGAGCATCCATTTGTGCGGGAAGGCTCCTGCCTCCCGGTGCCCGGACCCTGCGGAAGGCTCCTGTCCCCCGGTGCCCGGACCCCTGCAGGAAGGCTCCTGCCTCCCGGTGCCCGGACCCCTTCGGAAGTCTGTCCTTTGAGCACGGAATATTTATTGGCGAGGCCATGCGCATCTGGGTACCTCCTTCATCTGTAGAATGAGCGCTGCCAGCCTCACGCTCACGGGCCGTGCACTAGCGTGGTGGCACATGCGGCATTAGTAAGTGTTCCAAGGGTGAAAGTGTTCCTCTGTGAAATAAGTCGGGCAAGGACACTGTGGCATATGACAGGGTCTGTGATGCCCCTCAGCAAAAATACTTCTTCACTAAGTTTCCTGAGCACGCTTGGCTTAGGGACACTTCTCTTTGTAGAGCACCTGTGACACCTTGAGGTCTTCAGGGACACACTCCGGTGTCATGGAGAAGATGGGCTCCCCTGCATTAGACGTCTGTGTGGACCGACCGTGTTCTTAAATCACACCTCTCTGACCCGATTCCGTCTCCCTAACCCAGCAGCCTCTCAAAGTTGCTGGCAGAATTTAGAAAACCTCAGTCAAGGGGGTAATGGTCGTATCCGCCACTTACCTCTGTGAGCTGCCTTCATTTCCTTTCGCTTTTCTCTTGCTGTGGGTCCTGGGCCTGGTTTGATGTGATCTTATTCTGCCTGAGCTCATGTCTTCCCTGTCCCCGGCAGTGTGTATCTGGCATAGAATCAGTACATGTGCTCCCCTCTGATGCTTACCTTGCCATGTTTCCCCCTTCCATTTTGTAAAATGCGAAGGTGTTGAATTTTGGGGTTGACATCAGTTGATTAAAATAAAAGCCTTGTCCCCAGACTTCCTTTGCACATACTATGGTGTGGATTTTACCTAAAAAAAATTGTTGATTTCTTAACTTGGCACCCCTTCTGGGCGTGGTAGGGTTTGGCTACTGTTTTGTGGTAGAGTTAGGTTTAGGGCAGCTCCTGAAGTTCCCACTGTGGTCCACCTGGAGGCCCAGGCCCTGCCGGGGTTCGTGCTGAGCACTTTGAGGGTTGTAAGCAGCCACTGTCCTGGACTTCCATCCTAAGCCTCTCTTCTCGTCCCCTTCTTCCCCCCTGGTCTCCTGCAGGTTCTGCCACCCTGCACCACTGGCAGCAGTTGGCCCAACCTCACCTTGGGGGCATCCTGGACCCCCGGCCCGGTGTGGTCACCAAGGGCTTCCGGACACTGGACGTTGACCTGGATGAAGTGTACTGCCTTAACGACTTTGAAGAAGATGACACAGGTGACCACATTTCTCTCCCGCGCCTAGCTACCTCCACGCCAGTTCAGAACCCAGAGACCTCAGGTGAGAGGTCCCGAGCACGTGTGACTGTCTCAGGCAGCAGAAGTTACCCGAGCCGGCCTCAGGCTTCCCCAGAGGAGATGCAGGAGCCGCCAGCGGCCACGGAGGAGGAGGAGGAGGAGGAGGAGGAGGAGGAGGAGGGGTCTGGTGAGGGCACCATGATAAGTCCTGTAAACTTGGCACCTTTCCCGGAGGCAGAGTTTTGGGCCATTCTCACCTCTGTTCCAGGCACCATCCGTAGTGGCTCTCTGTCTGTAGCTTCTGCTCGTCTGTGTGGGTGATGATTAAAGCATTCTCGTTGTGCGGTTCTGTTTTTTAATACAGAGTCTGAAGCCTCCTATTTGTAACAATGGGTGTCGCTCCCCTGCCCGTCTTGGAGGTGCATGGCCCAGCAGGGATCTTAAAGAGGGACCAGGAAAGGCTGCTAAAAAAAAAAGTGGGCTATTGGGCGGCTGAGAACATCAGTGCCCTTCGTCCTGGTCTGGGTGTCTCCTTGAGTCTAAGGAGAAGATTCCCAAGTTCCCTGGTGATTTCCAAGTGGAGCTGAGCAGCTTCGGGGAAATTGGGTGCTGGGTCATTCTGAAGGCAAGTGAGACCATCTGTCGCCTATGTGCTGTATTAAAATGGAAAGAACCTGTAAAGGTTCAGGGTTTCAGATCTTCGCCAGCCTCGTCACTTTCCCGGCCTCAGTGTAGGTAGATACATCATTTTCTTTCCAGCTTACGCATGTGTTCAAAGTGGGCTTTTTAAAAGTGTGTCAGCAACACTCAGTAACCAAGTAAACCTTCGGAGAATGTCACTAAGCTTTTCCGGAGAGAGAGCCCCAGATGAGGCTGGGAGGGAGCTCCGCCTGACTCCACCCACTGCGCCCAAGCACTGAAGCTGTGACCGTGAGTTTACAGAATCACCCACATCCCAGTCGCCACTGGGATGAAGAGCTTTGTGCTCTGAGCCCTGGGAACGTGGGATCACATGGCTACTGTTTTCCCCAACAGCACGCTCTGCCTGGACTGGGCCTCCCAGCCCCTTGTGCTGGGAAGACAAAGCTTTTGTGGAGTCAGGGGAGAGACTGAGAAGAAATGAGTTACCCTGTGTTGTCATCCTCATGTCATTCCCAAGTCACCCAGTCTGAAACGAGGACATGCGTCTTCATGATTCATGATTTTCCTCTGTGAACGCCGCAGCGCTCCCCACGAAACACGGCAGGAAGGAGCTGGGGTTCCTGGCGGTGTCTCCCATTCCCCTCGCTAACTTCAGGCAGCTGTGGTTAAGGGATTTTATGTGGGATCAACTCTTCCTTTTGTCCTTGACGTTAACTTTAGAGAAGTCATCCAGTCGTGTGATTTGTTCAGTACATAGGTTTATTAATGGTTTGATTTTTTTTAAGCTATTAAATTACTAGATTAAGCTTGTGAGGGAATGAGATGTTTTTTATTTCGTATCTATACCTTGAAAAAGGAAAACCAGTGCGGAGTGTCCCAGCTTTGGCATCCGCACCAGTGCCCGTCAGGAAGGCAGGTGGTGCCGCACAGCATGATGCCTGGCTGATTTCTGCGGCTGAAGGGGTCGGCGTCATGTCGATTGGGATGCTCCCTGGCAGCCTCTCAGGTAGAATAAAAGCTGAATTCTGGAAACGGAAAGAAGCACCATGAGGTGCATCTTCAAGACGTTGTACAGAAGGACTGAAGCTTATCAAGTCAGGAAACAGCTTCTCCTGGAGGACACAGAGGGGGAGAAGGGGCCAGCGACGAGGACTGTGGTCCTGACCGCGCTCCTGAGCA
Source organism: Sapajus apella (assembly GCF_009761245.1). Taxonomy (NCBI): domain Eukaryota; kingdom Metazoa; phylum Chordata; class Mammalia; order Primates; family Cebidae; genus Sapajus; species Sapajus apella. Next base: position 1,539,722 of record NW_022437083.1, read on the forward strand.
GAGACACCAACAGCTCTTTCTTGCTTGTTCCCTCTGTACTCAAACCTTAGCAAATTCATCCTGGCAACTTTATTTGAGGAGGGGCATGAACATTTATAGTTGAAACTGTAGCAAGGGTCAGGTTGGAGGTGTGTAATAAAAAGAGAATTATCTAGGCTGCTGAAGGTAATTTAGGAAGAGTCTGAGCATTTAGATGAGACTTCTTTTGGGGCTTATTTTCTGGGTAAGACTCATGTTTAAAAACTGGCTTCAGAGAGGAGCAGGGTGAACAGTGAGTTGGCTCTGTTTTCTCTATTGGGAATTACAGGAACATTTAAATTCTCATAATGTAAAAGCACATCACTAAATAAATCATCCTAGGGGTCCCAAGTAGCTATTCCTGCAATCATGGAGACACAGGCAGACAGATAAGCTTCCTGGGAAGGGCTTGGGGCATGCTCTGCCTTGCAATTTGTATCCACGGTGGTCTGGTCCCTGCCTTTTGATTCATCTTCTACCCCTGGGCTTTTCTGTTCCCAAACAGCACTATCCCAGGAGCTGCTGCCTGCCTGGGAAGCCTCAGTGGGGAGACCCTTTGGGGACAGAAGGTGATTAACCTTTTTATGCATAGCTGCTATGATTGAAGGAAACTGGGAAGACTTACATACTAGGCGCTTTTGTTCAGAGCCTGCTGTCCCGTGGAGAAAGGGTTTTAAGCACTGAAAAAGTTTGATTTATGTATTTAAATGTATTATTTGAAGCATCATCCAGTTGTTGATGTTTATAATCCCACGTCGTAAGAAGGATGATTCCATGTTACTGTATTGTACAAAATTTAGATGATTAAAATGGAATGTTTGAAAAGTTTTAGATTATAGTTTTACTTTCAGTGATATGTTTTAATTTATATAGAAAGTATATCAGAACCAGTCACCTTCTTGTTCTGCGAGCACTCTGTGTTTTAGGCGTTTGTGTGGGGAAGAGCCTGCATGTGGCAGGGGACAGAAAGTCAGACAGTGACGTCGGTAGTTGGCTGGCGGATGGGCAGTTTAGTTGAATTATCTTGGATGCCTTGATCCTTAAAGGTGAGAGAGAAGCGGGATTAAAGCCGCATGGTTAGAGAAAATTGATGGTCAGTTTATTTTAAAGCCTTTACACAGCAAGACTGGTTCATATGGAGGGGAAATATCCTCAAAAACTTATACAAATCATGGCATCTTGGCATCTTACCTGGCCACATTGGAAACTGTCCCAGCTGGAGCTGAGCTCCTTGTTTTTGAGACAGAGTCTCGCTCTGTTGCCCAGGCTGGAGTGCAGTGGCGCAATCTCGGCTCACGACAACCTCCGCCTCCCGGGTTCAAGTGATTTCCCTGCCTCAGCCTCCCAAGTAGCTGGGACTACAGGCGTGGCCACCACACCCAGCTAATGTGTCTATTTTTATAGAGACAGGCTTTCGCCCTGTTGACCAGGCTGATCTGGAACTCCTGGGCTCAAGTGATCTGCCTGCCTCAGCCTCCCAACTTCTGGGATTACCAGTGCGAGCCACCATACCTGGCCTAGAGCTGAGATCTTAAAGTCAGAGTGGACGAGAAAAAACACACTTGGCTAAAATTGCCCTTGAAAAATTCCCAAAATCTCCAGCAGCCAGGCCACCAAGGCAAACGCCAAGAATCAGCGTCTTCCGTTGCCTCCTTGTTGGATACATAGGCCCAGGGTCAGGAGCAGTGGCTGAGCGAGGAAAGGGCAGAGGAGGGCTGTGGTGGGAAGAGCCAGGGCAGCAGGGGAGCAGGGTGTTCGTGCAGCTTTGCCGGGCGGGGCCCAGCTGGCTCGTATGCTGTGCCCCCTTCAGTCCACCGCAGATCACAGAAGTGGGGTTCAGGCAGGCTGTGAGAAGTTGGTTTGGGGACTTGATGGGTCTGGAAGGCGAAGTCTGGTGTGCTCGGTTCACAGACCTTTGGGTGCAGGGAAGCTCTTTCCCGTTGTCTACACTGAGGGAGTTGATGTGAGTTCCCGCTCTGTTGGGAACACTTTTTGATTCAGCCTGGTTCCGTGGCGGCGATGAGGGCGTTTGGTTGTTGTGGATAGAGAGGATGGCCGGCTCACACCCACCTGTGTGAGGAGACGCAAAGGAAACCCCAGCGCTCCTCCGTCAGAATGCATATGAAGCCACAGTACAGCAGGCCAGCTGCTGCCTGCAAGTGGAAAAATGAAGAATGAAAGAATTGACTCCTTCAAAACAGACAGCGCAGAGTCAGCCCTGCTTAAAATACCCGGAACAGAGCCCACTTGTTGAGCATGGCCTCTCTGGTGTCCTCACTTCTGAACAACCCCAGCACCCCTAGAGGCACGCGGGTGGCTGAGGGGTAGGCGTCCCCACCGACACCCGTCCAGCGTGGAGGGCACACCCTTGAGGGAGTGCCCGTGTGGAGAGGAGGAGTGGAGCCCAGGGGACGTAAACACCAGCGGGGGAAGCCTCAGTGCAGCTCAGCCAGGCCAGCTCCCTGCGCGGTCGGTGTCTGCACAGAAGGAAGGACGAGAGAACAGAGGGCACGGGGACCAGCCTTGGTGGTGTCTGAGGACTACAAGGAGGTTTCACATTTGCCCTTTTGACATTTAGCAGCATTCTAAAAATCCCCCTTTCTCAGGAAGATACCCCAGGGACACTTGAGAGGATTTCTGACCCTCTGCACAGTGCTGTGAAATTGTCCACCTCTTAAATCACATACTTTTTAGATGAAACAGAGTAGGCAACTTGGCGTAGCAGCAAGTCGACTTTTAATTTTGCAGAAACAAAAAATAAGCTGTGCAGAAATCAGAAAAAGGTCTTGTGATGTGGTTCAAATCTCTGTGATAGAAACCTCCCAAGTTCCCGCTGGCCAGACGTCTGCCCACCGAGCTCGGGATCTCCACTGAGCTGCAGGAGCGGTCGGGGGCCTGGTGGAGAAACGCAGAGAACAAATAAATACCAAGCCTCTGCGAAGCCCAGAACCAAGGCCTTTGGAAGCGTCGTCTTGTACAGCATGTTATCATTTAAAATCGCCTTTGTATTTTCTAAAACAAGAAAGCTGCACCGCTGCGTGTGAAACTGCTCGTGATCCCCACCCCTCACCTCCAGAGGAAACCCTTGGCAAAGCCGCGGGAATCCTACACAGTACTTCTAGCAATGACGACTCGTAGGGCAGACGGGCTTCATGGAGCTTTTCCCACATGAACTCATCACACAACTTTTTATTTTTCCCTGAAAATGTCATGGGCAGGGTGACATCGTGAAGAGACAGGAACATCTCTAGAGCATCTTCTATGCCCTGATATTTTAGTCCTTTGGGAAGGGGTAAAGCATTGTTTGATGGAAAGGGAACTATTTCTCATGCAGTTGACAGGCAGACACGTCTCCCTCTCCCCCTTCCACCCCTCAAGCAAAAGGCCACAAAGTCACCAGAAACTGGGCATTAAACGTCCAAAGCAGGCTGTAGTCCCAAGGGACAGTTCAAAACACGCCTTAAGCTGGATGGACAAGGGCTTTTATTTTCAATAGATTTGTTTTTACTTGGATAGAACAGGCTGGCCTGTGGGTGCCACTGCTGGGTGGGGGAGGGGTATTAGTGGAGGAGCTTATGGAACTTGCAAAGCAGATTCAAGCCATGTGACAGCAGCATCCCATTACATGTTCAAGTTGAAAAAGAACAGGAAGGTCAGGGGCATAGGGTTTATTTGACACAAGTCGGCCACTTCCCAAGAATGGCGGAAAGGACGTGGAAGGCCTTCAGTGCGTCACAAAGGCGGAGTCCCTTTTCCAAGATCTTGAGGTGCTTCTGTAAATGTGTTTCGCGTGTGTAGATGTTACTCATGTGAGTTGTTGAGAAGCAGCTTGGTGTGCAGCGTGGCCGCCGTCTCCATCCTCAGGGGCTTCCCCGGAGGCAGCTGTGTCTGGTGAATGCTGCACCCTAAATCTCCCCATAGCAGCATACCAAGTCCGTCTTCCAGCTCACGTGAGGGTTGTTTTAAGGGCTGGGTTCTATGGCGGCCTTTAGAGAGAAGCAAGCTTCTGTCCCCAGCTCTTCCCAGGGGTGATGAGGAAGGAAGGGCATGAGCAGGTGGGTACCAGTTGTATTTTGTGGGTGGCAGACGGGCAGAATCCTCATCCTACAACTCCCTGTGGAACCCCTGGGCCCCCCGCAGTGACCCAGCCCCTCTGTGCTTTCTTCTGCTCACCATGAAAGCACTGGGCTGTAGGAATCCGCGGGCCTTCTACCTGTCTTCCCTGGGAGGCTTGAGCAGTCCACAGCGCAGAAGCCACCCCACTCTGTCTAGCGCAGTCTGAGGGGCATCCCGGGAGTGGGGGCCGTGTCAGGGATCCCTCCTCACTGGCTTCAGCAGAAAGATCCCAGCTACCCAGTTTTCCAGTCAGTCCCAGGTGCCACAGCCCCCGAGGAGCATGGCAGTGAGCTGTCACTCTGTTAGTGTGTGGGGCGGGTGGCTGTCACCCTCAAAGTCCTCCGACGCGCCCCCCGTGTAGCTAGCAGAAGGATGTGTGCTTGCATGTGGTATGTTTTCAGAACAAAACATCTGCATGCTGGCCATGGGCAGTTCATCACCGGAGAAGATCTTGAATAATCAAGGATTCATTAAGTTTCAAGCCCATCACATTTTGTACCAGTGTCGGAATCTGGGAGAAGAAAAACAATTAAAAAAGAATTAGGGGTTTTTATTGGTAAATGCAAATGCATTCCTAAGTAAAATGATGGAAATATCTGTTGTTGTTAATGCTCTCACCCATCTACGTATGCCCGTCTCTTCACAACACCAGGAAGCCCTTCACTCAGGTTGAGAGAAAAAAATAGGGAATTAAGGCATGAAATCCAAGAAAGCCTGTCCTTTTGGAGCCCCCAAATTGAGCAGCATGGGATGAACACGTGAAACCATCTTCTGCACGGAACTTTCCCTTTAGATAAAGAAGGGGGCTCGGTGACTGAGCTCTCACCCCCACCCCCATTTCCTGACAAGAAGGGTGTTTGATGTTCCTCCCGTTTTGTTTTTCTAGAACTTGCTGTCCTCCTGCATCAGGGCCTTAGGAATCAGCCTGCTGCTCTGTAGCAAGCATGAGGGGCCTCTGACATCTCGGTCCTGGGTGACTCACTGTCTCTATGTTGTGTCTCAAGGAAGGGAGGTGCAGCAGCGGCCCGGTGGTCAGTGCTGACGTGTGGAGAGCCGCCCGCCCGCGGGCCCAGGCGTCCTGGTGGTATTTTGGAGGGGCCGAACCTCTGGCTTTAGCACTTTGGACACTTGTTGATCTTGGTCTTCTAAAGCTGTTGATTGCTTCTGGGGAATGGTGACTTGTGAATTTTTAGCAGCCTTCTCCTGCCTCCAAAACCCATTTGTGTAAGATGGGTTTGCTTCTGCTGATGCAGCTGTCTCTAAAACGTCCATCCTTCGCTCCCTGCTGCAACTGAAGAGCCAATGTGTAAAGGGTGGAGGGGGAAGTGAACATTTGCGACCTTTTGATTTGATATTCTGGCCATGTGTTTAAGTGGGGGGGATGCTTCTGATTTTAAATCCAGCTTCCCTTGTTTGATTTCTCTTAAATGTTATCTCTCTTTCAACTGTCTTACTTCTATTCACTGCTTTCCCCTGTCCCTCTTCCCAAATACCCTTCCTGCCTGTTACCTGGGATGCCTCCCCAGGCTTTCTGTTCTTTCTGTTTCTAGACCTTATCGCAGGAAGAGACTCGTGATTGTCGGCTGCCTTCTCTTCATAGCTTGTTCCATTTTTGTTTTGCTTGTGGCGGTTTCTTTCTTACTGGAGTTCCTGAACCATTATGTTTACTGATGGAGAAAGATTCACAAAGGCCATTTTTATGTGTTTTCCCCTCCCTCCTGCTTTGCCTGGAGCTCCACGTGGCTGAGACTTTTCTCCTGTGGCTGTGGTGCTGGCGGTCACGCCAGGTGCCACGGGAGCCTGCTTGGGCACACAGGCCCGGGCCAGACCTTCCGCATCGGAGCACGCTGTCTCGCCTTGCCCCTCCGGTGACCGTCCCTTTTGTGCTCTGGCTTTGTCCTGCCTGCCTTTAATTTGTGTCTCCAGCATTTTTTGTTTGTTTGTTTTTGTTCGGTTCCTGGTTTTCTTTTAAGACGCGGTCAGCTGTGTGTGGACCTGTAGGTCTGGGGCAGCAGCAGTTCCGTTGTTTTCCTTTTTGTCAAATCCCAGAGAAAATATGCCATAAGGAGCTAGAAGATTCTAGTTCAGCCTTTTGAATCTTCATGGCCTTTGAATCCCCATGGCCTCCGATATCCGAATCAGTTTTCTCCCAGGAGGTCTCTGGGGGCTGAGCTGCTACAGGGGCAGCGGGTGGGGCGGGGCTGGGTGGGAGGATCATCCCAGTCCTTCATCGTGCATGCTGTTTGGGGCAGCATCTTTTTTTTTTTCTGATGCTTGAGTTATGAATGAGGACGAACCTGAGCAATCATGATGTCTCCCGCAGACTCTGTTCCTTGTTCCTTTGCCAGCTCTCTCATGCATGGTCCTAACACTTCCGTGATTTACTTTGCTCCAGACCATAGTCTCAGCTGCCTCAGCAACGGCTTGCTAGGGCATTAAAGGGAAGTAAATTGAGGAGTGCTTGTTGCCATCTCATTTTCATTAGACATCGGACATCTTAGAGATGTCAGGAAAGCAGTTGACAGCTGGGGTTCTGGGCGCCCCGTACTGCTCACACCGTGTGTGTCAGACCAGACCCGACCCTGGAGCTTAGGGCCCCGGAGAGCCCTGATCTCTGCAGCTCTTGCCACGTTGTTGCCGAGGCAGCTGAAGTCCCCATCTCCTGCCATGATGATCACAGACAGACAGTAGTGGAGCCAGCGTCCCTAAGCCCCTTTTTGTGTGAGCAGAAAGGGAGCTGTGAGCCTTGCCCTGCTCCCAGGTGCCAAGTGGCTCTCCCTGCCTGGACCCCTCCCCTTCCCCTGAGCAGAGCTTTGGTACCTGTTACCAATGCAAAGAAATGTAAAGCCGCAAAAGAAGACAGCAGGTCTGACCTGAGGCGGGAAACAAAATTACCCCCCAAAGTCCCATTACCCAGCCCCCCTCACCTCCCCCCCAGACTGGATCCACTACTGGCTCAAGAATCCCGATGAGAAACCTTGCCTGGCCTGGGTCGGAAGCTGGAATTCGGTGCTCTGCAGACCAGTGCTCAAAATTGTGGTTATTTTTGAGGACTCACCTTCAATCCAGAACATTTGCGTTTCACCTTCCTCGCCCAGATCCAGTTAACAAGGTAGCTCATCGCTTCTTGCATCTGTTGAGTGACACGCTGGATTTTAAGTTTCGTTGTGGTTGTACCTGGATGCAAGAATATGCTTTGTTCCTCTCAATGTAGCACACCACCCTGGGAAGTGCATGTCTCAGACCAACTCCACCTTCACCTTCACCACCTGCCGCATCCTGCACCCTTCGGATGAGCTCACTCGGGTGACGCCAAGGTAAGGGACCCTGGCCCTGGGGTGGCAGGGGCGGGGTGAGGTCGGGGCACTCCCTTGCCTGCCAGGCTTAATGTTAAGGAAAGCCAAGTAGAGAGGCTCATAGAAAAACCAACTCAAGCCAGCATTTGCAGGCGCTTGTTCTGGGTCCCATCTTTGTTTTCTTTTCTTTTCTTTTTTTTTTTTTTGCTCTGTCGCCCGGGCTAGAGTGCAGTGGTGTGATCCTGGCTCACTGCAACCTCCACCTCTTGGGTTCAAGCCCATCTTTCCTTTGGAATTAAGGCTATTGTTTATCTGGATCTGGCTCAGATGAAGAGACCTGGGCCCGCCTTTGGCTGCCCTTTTAGTTGGCTGTGGAATGGATTGCTAGCCCTGTCCTCAGCCAGCTGAAGTTGACACAACCACAGGGCTGTTGGATTTTTGCCCCAAAGTTTGTCAGTAGAGCACAGAATTCTTTTAGTTATGGATGGAGTTACAGAGCCCTGTGGAAGCCCTTATGTCTCTGGAATAGGCCCCAGGAACCATGCCCCACAGCTAAAGTGTAATGGCCAAAATGAGAAGATGTCAGGACTGAGCCACGTGCCCAGCAAGGTCCGTTTCTCTCTGGAGCACCGTGTATGGGGAGGACTTGTCTGGTGTGAGTTGGTCTGTTTGGCCTGATTTCAAGCCTTTCACTGCTTCCAGCAAAACAGAAAATGGTCTCCCCTAGCAGAGCAGAGCGACCCCTCAGCTGTCTCCTCTGTGGTGCGAGATGCTGGGTTGCCGGAAGGTAAAGCAGAAGGGGCGGGAGCAGTGAGCCAGGGGGCACCTTAAACTATGAATGATTCTCCGCAGGTCATGTGAGAAGGACGTCGAAGCAGCCATATGCCCCGTTGAGCTGAGAGGAGATGTAGGGCCACGGGCGAGGCAGGGGGTGAGCACACCGCCAGCAGTGCCCGCCCCAGCAGCACCCCGGGAAGGGGCTGTGTGTGCACGCGTGGCCGTCACTAACCTGGGACTGAGGCGTGGCTGTGTCTCTGTGGTTCTAACTCGGCCTTGATGGTCGATGCCCCTAACCCATCTAAACGCCTCCAGTGAAGCCGAGCACCAGCACTAATACAGGCCTAACCCCGAGTCCTCACAGACGGGGATCTGTCCATTTCAGCCTTCTCTTCTCCATCTCCCTTCCTGCCCCTGGAGAACGTGGCTTCCCCGTCCTGTGGCTTTATGTGGGGAAGAGGCTGTTTTCAGAGCCATGGAACCAGCATCCCTGATGAGAGGCTGGTGCTGGGTTACTGGATGGCGCTCCTGACTGTAGCCACAGGACTCAAGCCGCGCACAGGTCTTCATGTGGCTGTCCGGCCGAGCCAAGCCTGGGAAGTCAGTAGCAAGAGAAGGCTTTTATTTTTATTATTATTATTTTTTTGGCCTGAGTTTGAAAGAAAGGCTGCCCGAAATAAAACGGCAACAAATCAATTGAAACAAACAAAATGGAAACAGTCTCCCTCGGGATGGCCATGTCCACATGGTCTCAAGTCTGCGGCTTTTTGTCCTTTACTGAGGGCACATCAACATTTGTAAAACTCCAACCCTGCCTTTAGAAAAAATTCCACGTTTAGCCTTAGGAATCTGCTGTGGTTTCTAATCATGCTTCTCTGAGTGCCCCCAGCCCACCAGCATCCCCACCCCTGAGCTTGTGTGAGACGGGCCGTTCTGGGATGCCCACACCATGCCGACCTCCAGGGCTGAGGTCCCCTGCGTGTGGAGCCAGATGGTGCCGCTAGCTTGTACGTCGTTTTGAACCGTCTCCCATGAGGGAGGGGGACCCTTCTCTGCTCATTCCAAAGACCTGCCCCCAGATCGGGCCCTTTCCTTCCCTTTCCCTCCATTGGTGCCTTTCCCAGAATGCGTGGACTTCCTTACACCAGGCTGGGGAGAGAAGTCTCCATCCTCAGCTCTCAGGGACCACACAGCTGACCTGCTCCAAGGCGCACTGGCAGCCCCAGCAAAATCCTGGAGCCGGCGTGGACACCAGAGTGTTAGGAGGGCCGTGCGCCTTTGCCTCCTGGCTGCTTGTTGAGAAGCGGGGAGCGCCTGTTGGCTCTTGGTCGCTCATTTAGATGCAGTGCGGAGCTTCCTTGCCTGCTTGGCCTCCCCAGACCCTGTAGCAGCTGTTAAAAGAGAACCTCTCCCAGCTTTGCAGGGCGGCAGTGTCATAGCCAAGGACTTTATTGCCAATTGGAAGTTTCCCCAATACACCACAGTGGTGACTTACAGTACAGGCAGCACTGGTAATTCTTCACAGTCCCTAAGGAGAGCGAGTTATTAGGTTGGTGCAAAGGTAATTGCAATTATACATATGAAAAGAGAGAGAACCTTTCCTGCTTTTTAAGCAGACAGCAATGCATTTCCCACCGCTGCCCTTCCGGAAACTTTTCGGTCCTAAACGGTCTCCACGGCTGGATCTCAGCTGCTGGAACCAGTGAGTCCCCGGTGAGCACGAGCCGCATGAATGAACAGACCTTCCGCTTTCCTCGGTGCCTCGGGCTCCACACACTGCGGCGGGCCTTTCCCTGGGCAGCGTCGTCGATGGAGATCTGTTCATATGCGACGTGCCTCCCCCGACCCTCCAACTCCACTGGTTAGTGTGGATTTGGGCAGCATTTAAAGAGGGGTAAGGCAGCGTGGGACAGAGGCAGGAGCTCTGCACCCGGAGTCAGAGCCCACGGCCACAGCGGACCGAGGGGCACAGCCCGGCCTCAGCCCACGTGCTGTGGCCATCCTTGCCCTTCCTAAGATAAAGTGTCTCGTCTCCCGGAGTCCTGGCTCACGTCTTGCTTCAGGGAGAAGTAGGTACTAGGAAGGAGCACAGGAATCTGGGTAAATCTGGTGGGGAGAGAGTGCCTGTTTGCCAAAGGGCTTCTTTTCTTGTTCTCAGACGGATTTAGAGTCACTCAACTTGTGGTGTCCACCCAGCAGCCAGATGTGGCACCAAGTGAACCCCTAGCTCTGAGCCTGTTCCTTCAACTGCGGAGGCGACAGCTGGGCCCACCAGCCAGGGATGGGCAAAGGGGGTCACTGCAGCCTCCTGTTCACTGAAACATGCTCCCCTTGCAGGGTGAGAGGGAAGGGCAGATGTGGTCGGAGCCTTTGGGGACCTCCACTGGGGGAACCCTCCCATCGTGTCCTGGGCCTCCCCACACCCCCCGCAGGAGACTGGCTGCTGGCGCTTTCTGTGGAGCTCGTGGGCTTCTGGCGAATAACCTGTCGTCTCTCCTTCCAGCCTTAACTCAGCCCCAACTCCAGCTTGTGGCAGCGCCAGCCACTTGAAGTCCACGCCAGTGGCCACACCATGCACTCCACGGAGACTGAGTCTGGCTGAGTCCTTCACTAACACCCGTGAGTCCACGACCACCATGAGCACATCCCTGGGGCTCGTGTGGCTATTGAAGGAGCGGGGCATTTCTGCTGCCGTGTACGACCCCCAGAGCTGGGACAGAGCCGGCCGGGGCTCGCTGCTGCACTCCTACGCGCCCAAGATGGCCGTGATCCCCTCCACCCCGCCGAACTCGCCCATGCAGACACCCACATCCTCCCCGCCCTCCTTTGAATTCAAGTGCACGAGCCCCCCCTACGACACCTTCCTGGCGTCCAAGCCGGCCAGCTCCATCCTGAGGGAGGTGAGAGAAAAGAACGTCCGCAGCAGCGAGAGCCAGACCGACGTGTCGGTCTCCAACCTCAACCTCGTGGACAAAGTCAGAAGGCTCGGCGTGGCCAGAGTGGTGAACTCAGGGCGACCCCACATCCCCACCTTGACTGAGGAGCAGGGACCCCTCCTGTGTGGGCCCCCGGGGCCAGCGCCAGCCCTTGTCCCCAGAGGCCTGGTACCCGAGGGCCTGCCCCTGGGATGCCCCACTGTCACCAGTGCCATCGGCGGGCTACAGCTCAACAGTGGCATCCGGCGGAACCGCAGCTTCCCCACCATGGTGGGGTCCAGCATGCAGATGAAGGCCCCCGTGACTCTCACCTCAGGCATCTTGATGGGTGCTAAGCTCTCCAAACAAACTAGCTTACGGTGAGGACCGCAGGGGCCGCTTGCCCTGGAGGAGGTGACGTTCTCCTGCCTTGCGCCCTCCTCCCGCTCCGCTCCTCCCCGGGGCGCACTCCCTCCCGCTGCCCTTCTCTGTCCACCCCCTCCTGAGCTAGACAAATCAACCTCGTGCCTAAGGGAGGAAGAGTGGAAACTTTGTAAAATGTGTACATAGGACTTGGAGACCCCGTGTCCGCCCTGCTCCTTCAGATCCCACGGGAAACGCGTCTGCACTGTCATCACGCTCACGAAGACTTCACCTGTGCTCACGTGGGGGAAGGTGGGGTCCTTTCCTCTTTCCTTTTAGCAGCACTGAAACTCCCAAGTGTGTTCTTATCCTATGGATAGGAAACCGGTGAATTCTGTGGCTGGCACACCACGAGCTGTCACGCGGCACGGGTCATAACACCTCGCCTCACCCACCCTGTAAGGAGCCTAAGCAGCCTCCATCCTCAGCCACGTGTGGCTGACGTGGCTTTGCTGATCGGAGGGCTTTTCTTTTTATGGGTGGCCCAGCTTCTTGAAGACCTTCGCTGCTCCGCCTCAGTGGACAGTCGTTTCTTTTCTGAGGTGTGACCTTTTGTTTTCACGCCTTTCCCTTGAGGTCATCCTGTGTTTTGTGAGCAGCCGTCAGGCCCGATGTCCGACCTGAGAGAATGTATTTATGGTCCTGCTGCGTTGTTCAGCAGCCCGTCCGTGTTCTGTGTGATCTGTTTTATTTTTCCTTTTTTTAATATGCAGGGAAGTCATGGTACTGGTAGTGTATGTTGTCTGTGTGGTTCAAATATGCATTTCAAACACACCAAGCCGCTAAACAGATGGCAGCTTTTTCTGGGACCCGGTGTCACAACCAAATTGATGTAAGACCAGACCCAAGACACCTTTAACAATAGGATTAAAAGGAAAAAGGATAGGGGAGAAGCTTATTAAAGAAATCTGTCAACACCAATTTGTCACAAGCAGGCATAACAAACTGGTTTCAGGGACAACAAGGCTTGGGCATTCCGCTGGCTCCAGTGCCACCTCTGGAACCCGAGGCCGGCCGGGGTGCGGTCGCCGTGCGGTCTCCGATCACGCCATTCAGTGCCCACACGTTCTGCCTTCTTGTCTGACAGCAGCACACGGTCACAGCAGGTGTTTTCTTTCCCTCCAAAGCCTTTTTCTCCCCGTGCCACTTTTGACCCTTAGGAAAAGACACAGGTGCTTGCGAAGAGAACCAGGAGGCTGGTCCTGTTGCAGTCGCCGATTCGGTTTTAAACTTTTATTTATTATTTCTGTCTGCCGTGTTTTAAATACACATTCTCTTTCCTTCCAGTTCCAGTCATAGTGTGTCTGTGGCATCCCAGTCCAACCACATAACTTACTGATTCTAATGTGAGGGCTGCACTGTACATCATGGGGTCCCGTGACACCGTGCCCCAGACATTTATGGAAGGAAAACATCCCACATAAATGAAACTGTCACTCTGTGTCCTCCCCACCAGCAGAAGATGCATCCTTCCACTGAGTGAGGGTAACCTCATGCCCGCCAAGGATAAAGCCCCTAAGGAACAAGCTTCAGTCCCACGGTTTCAGACTATTTATTCTCTGAACACAAGAGTATCGGTTCATTGTTCTCAGCTGTCCTGACTGTTGTATGTGTGCACTCACTGCAAGTAACTTATATCTTTTTATTTGAATGTATTTTAAAGCAGTAGGTAGAATAACAAAGGAATATGAAAATCATAGACTGAACGGACCAGTTTATGTATTGAGAGAGAGGAGGCGTTCGTCATTGCCAGAAATATCATGTAAAAATTGGCAGTTCAGAGGTTGCAACATTTACTATAGTAAATAAACAGTCACCATTGTGCAACCACTACCAAAAAGTGTGTTGTAATGCATCAGAAATCAGCACAATTTCATTTGCTGATGAGTATCAATAAAATAAGTTCAAATGATGGAAACCACACTGGTATTCGGATTTGTATTTTGTTTTTATCTTTTCATCAAGGAGACGATCTCATTATGTAAGACTTGAAAGTGTTTAGCAGAAAATTAAATGAAAGGCGTATACTTTACATGCCATTACGTGCCTTCTTTCTTTCAACATGATGTACCTTAGACAACTTTCCAATCAGACTCTGAAGATGTCCCTCACTTTTCAGGGCTGTGTACTATTCCACTGAGTGTATATTCCCACTGTGAATATTTACATACCCTTATGAACCGTCCCTTACAGATGGTCACTGGGATAACTCATTTTGTTTTGTTTTGTTTTGTTTTTGAGACAAGATCTCACTCCATTGCCCAGGCTGCAGTGCAGTGGCACAAACATGACTCACTGCACCCTTGACCTCCTGGGCTCAAGTGATACTGCTGCCTCAGCCTCCCAAGTAGTTTGGACCATAGGTGTGTGCCATCATGCACAGCTAATTTTTATTTATTTTGTATTTTTTGTAGACGTGGGGCCTCACCATGTTGAAGTCCTGAGCTCAAGTGATCCTCCTGCCCCAGCCTCCCAAAGCACTGAGATAGGTGTGAGCCACTGTGCCTGGCATCACTGGGTTGATTCTAATCTTTTGCTGTCACAGTGCTACGGTGACAAACCTTGCATGTATGTGATCATCCCATATGTGAGCGCATCTGTGGAGTAAATTCCTAAATGGATGTTGCCAAACTGCCTTCCATAGCGTTGGGCTAAGAGACACCCAAGGACAGTGGAGGTCCACCAGATGGAGAAGAGTGAGGAGAACAGAAGGAGAAAACGTTCTGCCCCCTCAATGCTTGCAAGCGGTGAGATCAGGCAGACAAACGCTGCTGTCAGACGTGGTGTTGTGGGTCTGAAGTCAGGTGCTGACCATTTGGCGGCAGTGCGACCTTGGGTGAGCCATGCATCCTCTTTAGGTCCTCCATTTTTTTTTAACCTGTGACATGAAAACAGTAATGCACCTTAGAGTTAATAGTTGAGTAAATGTATTCTGAGTACCCCCCATGTGCCAGGTATCGCAGGTGCTGGGGCTGAGCAAGTGAGCCGGGCTCTGCTGTCACGGGGGGTGTGAGAACAACACAGGTGTAGAATAACAAGGGCTGCGCAGAGAATTAGAACAGGGCGTGTGAAGGAGTGGGTGGCTGCTTTGGATTGGACAGTCTGAGGAAGCCTCTCCAGGGAGGGCAATTGAGTGAAGCATGTGAGAGTTGGCATGGGCATTGCGGCACAGAGAGCAGCTGGTGTGAAGGTGCAGAGGCAGAAAAGCACTTTGTTGCCCTTGAGAACAGAGAGGAGGCCTGCGTGGCAGGGGCTGGTCGGATGCAGGAAGTGTGCTGGTGGCGGAAGTCATGGGGCTCAGCAGATGATTCATCTGATCCCCATTTCCCAGCCATTGCAGTCGGGCAGGTCACATGATTAGTTCTGACCAGTGGGCAATAAGCAGAGGAACATCCACATAGGACTCTGTGGCCTCTCTTTCAAACCACGTATTGAAGTGGTGGCGTCTCCATTATCCTGAGTCCTCAGGTGTGTGGACCACAGCTTCCTGCCAACCTGGTTGCCATGTAACCTGGAGGAGAAACAACTTTCTTGTTAAGCCAGTAGGATTTTTTGATAGTGCATTGGAATCCCAGATCTGGGGCCCAGGTACCTGTGTTGTAACAAGCCCTCAAGGTGATTCTGGTGTGCACCAAAGTCTGAGGCCCTCCGCACTAGACCAGGTGGAGTTTGGGTGGGGGTTCTGCTGTGCGAGGGGGTTCCCCTTTCCAGTCTCTCCTTGTCTCAGGGGCTCTGAGAAGGCAGGCAGCTGCAGCCCCTCTTACTTGAAGGGAAGAGAGAGAGAGTGGGTGGTTTAACTGCCCAGCAGGGGCAGAGGGAGGCTGAGCCTGGACCTGGGCTGCTAGGGTTTCCCAAGTGGGAAAGGCATTCCAATCAGAGGGAGGATGGAAAGGGGAGCCTGGAATGCATTCCTCTAAGCCCTTCCTTACAGCAGAAGGAAGGTCAATGACAGATACAGAAGGGACAGCAGAATCAGAAAAACAACCATTTTGCAGCCATAATACTAATTCAGACAACAATGGGTGTGAAAACCACGGGGTGAGAATCCGTTAAGCAGCAGGATATTTACACCTTCATATCTTCCCACAGAATTCTTGCTAATTTACAAAGCGGGGAAGATATCTTCGCAGTGGACACCTCTGTTGGGCAGTAGGCCACTTTAAACAAGTCATAAAATTTAACGTTACCCAAAATGGGACAAACTGCCGGAAGACACCTCCTGTTATGAGATGTATTGGGAGGGACACACGCCACGCCGTGCTGTTCTGCCACAAATGCAGAACCTGAATCATGAGGGTGACTAATCAAGGGACATTTATCATCTTATAAAACAATGTACCCGTCCCTTAAAAAATTGTCAGTGTCATTACAAAGAGTGAGAAACTGTTCTGGGTTAGAGGAGGCTGAAGGGACAAGCCAGCGAATGCGATTCGTGATCTGAATTGGCTGCTGGAGTGAAGACAATGCTGGGACAGTCGTCAGAGAAATCTGAACACACAGCATGTGTTTCTGAAATTGTACAGGTGTGAAGCTTCCTGAATTCAGTAATTGCACTGTGGATGTGGAAGGGCATGTCCTATTTCCCAGGAGCTAAAGGGTTAAGACCAAGGGGCTTGGTGTCTGCAATTCGCTTTGAAGTGTTTTCAGGAAAAGTAAAGAATAAAACTTAGAAAAAAAATTTAAAAAGTGGAGGAAAAAAGAGTTAATCTGAAAAGCCAGGAAGCCCTCTGATGCCCTCTACTGTCACACGTTCTGCAAACCTGGAAGGCATTCCCTGTCTCCTGAGTGTGACCGAAGGATGTTTACGGTAGTTTGGGGCGTCTTCCCTGTTCTGTGTCGAATTTCTTCATGTGTGTCCCAAGCCCTTCTCCCAGCCGAGGAAGGTCAACCAGAGGACACCATGGCCTAAGGGAGAAGTTGTCAAAGAGGCATTTGATGAGACCAGAAAACAAAGATAATAAAATTCTTGTTTTTCAAATATGAGGAAGGACAAAGCTGAGTGTACATTTTGGTGTGAGACCAAAGGTTTGGAAGGAAACTTGTGGAGCCAGTTTCTCTCTCTCTTTAAGAAAGAATATATTTTTAAATTGTTAAAGCATCGAGTTGGTGAAAGTTTCTCTTTCCGCGGCCTTCTCATCTGCCACTCCTGCGTGCCAAGCACAAAGGACAAGGACTTCACGCAGATGCTCCAGGCGGTGGGAGTTGGAGAGGGATGCCAGCGTTGAACGGGTGTGCGGGCCTTTCTCCTCTCCCTGTCTGTGGGCCACGACCAAGGTTATAGGAGAAGCCCCTGATGAGCTTGGGGCTCCAAGGACGGATGAACTCATTGCAGGGCCTGGGGAAGTGAGGATGTTCCAGGGCCCCTCCCCACGCCTCACCCCCATGGAAGGGTCCCCTCCCCATGCCTCACCCCCATTGCAGGGCCCCTCCCCGCGCCTCACCCCCATCGCAGGGCCCCTCCCCACACCTCACCCCATCGCAGGGCGGGGACCGCACGGAGCAGTGAGGAGGCAGAAACGGCCACGGAGGCATCTCCGTGGAGAAGTCCAGGAGATCCCGGAGTACCTGGCCTCAGGCAGATGTGGGCATCACTCCACACATTGCCTGGGAGCAGAGGGGCAGGTGCATCCAGAAGAGCCTTGCCAACAGGACAGAGGTGACGCCAGCCTCTCCCACAGCTCTGGCCAGAACCTAGATGCCACCTGAGGAGAAGCTGGTGGGGGAGGAAAGTCATGCTGAGCTACCTGAGTTGATTGGGAGCTTATAACAGGAATTACATCGAGATTTAGAAAAACAAAATGAAATTTTTTGTGCATCTGAGCTCACGGCTCGAAAACATCATATCCTAAAAGGTCTGTTTTTCCGCAGCCAGCAGAGGGCACTTGGAGACAGCAAAAGGCCCGAAGAACCCGCCCTAATCCAAATACCGGGTCAGGGGGGTTTGCTTTCCCTGAAATGCAGTTCAAGGCAGGCAGTTCTGCCTCCTGGAGTCCCAACATCCTCACTGCAAATAGAGCGCTTGTTTCTGGGGTGCCCAGGAAGAAGGCCTGGCCCCTCACATTCCAGAGCCCTCCTTGGGGCCAGGAGTCTGGTGTCCCTTCTGGAGCTTGGGGGTACTCGGGGCTACTGTGCTGGGGGTGGGGTGGGAGCGGTAGGGGTGCCATGCCAGATCCCCAAGGACTCTGTAGGTGGAGGATCTTCCCGCCCGATTCCGGGTTCCTCCGTCCCAATCTCCCCCTCGAGATGTCCCGGCTCAGTCAGATTCAGTTCCATGCTGCTCTGGGCAGATGGGAGTCCACACAGCCCCAGCCTTGTAAGGGCCTCCATCTGCATAGGCAGCAGGAGGGTCATGGAGACAGAGGAGGGGACCCTCTGTTTGGGGAGCTCAGGAGCCGCCTGAGGGAAGGCAGGAGCACCATCTCAGTTATCCGGGAGAACTGGAGGGAGGCCCTCCAGAACGAGGGAACAGCAGGTGCACAGCCTTTCATGCAAGGGAATGAATGAATCAGAGAATGAAGAGGAAAACACTTGCCCATCATCCTGCCGCACCCAGGAAGTAGGAAGGCAGTTTTAAAAAGAGCTCACAAAGCGTGCCCTGTATTAGGGTGCTTCTCGCCTTGTGAAATCAACCTGCTTCTTTCTAAGGCATCTTGTTAGAAAATATTTGGCTTTTTTTTCTGAAAACATCTGAAAGTGAGAGCCTTTTCTCCCTTTCTATTTCAGCCCGTAGTTCCTAAGTTCTGCAAAGCCACAGCACAGGGACTGAATCCAGGACCGAAGGACATGTTTGCTTGGCAGTACTTGGTCGTTCACCATGCCAAATGCCAGACTTTTAGGCCGATCCTACTTTGAAGTCCCAAAGAATTGAAAACCAGCGAGAGAAATCCACGCCTTCAGCTTAGACCAGCAGCCTCGGGGACCAGCAGCGCCGAGGCTCAGCAATGTCCATACGTCAATGTGACAAGACCCAGGGGCAGGAAGCAAGAGAGGGACCTGGGGCCCCCAGGAGCAAGGTGGGGCAGAATTCAGCAGGGTTTCCCAGGGCCAGGCAGCTGGTAACAGTGAGGGCTGTTGATAGAGGAGATTCTCGCCTGGCAGGCAAAGGTTTAGGCATGTCTTTTCAGAGAAGAAAGAACAGAATGGTGATGTGTTATTCCCCACACCTCAACTGCGTAAACCCACAGTCCTCCCTGGGGCCTCTGTCACCTGTGACGCTAAGGCCCCTCAGACCCCGACTCTCCTGATTATATGATTTCAAGCCAGTGGTAGCTTTTGCCACCCTTGGGCCACTAGCCTGTGACTGGACAAGAAATGCTACTGTGTGTTTCGCTGTTCTGGAGTTCCATAGAAACTATGGAAATGACCCACCAAGAAAGTGAGCTGCCTGGCTCAGGAACCCAGTCTGGCGGCACCCCAGCCCCACCAGCTGTAGTCCCGGCTCTGGTCCCACTCTGCCACTGCCCTCTCAAGGCCCGAGTCCTGACCCAGAGTGGCTGTTCACAGGGATGAAGGGGTCAGCTAATCAGCTGTGAACAGCCAGCCACAACGCTGGGGCTTTATGGATGCACAGAACCGTCCTTCCCAAATCTTAGTGGTGAAAGACTGGTGTGCTGTTTTTTAAAATCGTCTGTCCACCATGGGCCAATATTTTTATAAAATACAATAATAAAGAATTTCAGGAAAAATAAAATGCAATACAAAGAAGTATAAAACAAGCTGAATTTTTAAAATATTAGTTTCAATAGACATTAAATTACCTTTCAAGACCTGATGTGGTGGCTCACATCTATAATCCCAGCACTCTGGGAGGCCGAGGCTGGTGGATCACCTGAGGTCAGGAGTTTGAGACCATCCTGGCCAACATGGTGAAACCTCGTCTCTACTAAAAATACAAAATTAGCTGGGCATGGTGGCACATGCCTGTAATCTCAGTTACTTGGGAGGCTGAGACAGGAGAATCACTTGAACCTGGGAGGCAGAGGTTGCAGTGAGCCAAGATGGCGGATTGCTCTCCAGCCTGAACAACAAGAGTGAAACTCCTAAAAAAAAAATTACCTTTTAAAAATATGAGAACAAACAGGGAAATATACAAGAATTATGACGGTAGTGCATATTATTCATTGAAAGTGTGCATAGAGCATTTAACACAGAGATCCACTGTTATACTCAACCTCTGTCATTCTGCAGTTATAACTAAACAAAAACTTATGAGCGAAGCAGTGATTTGTTTATATTACATACATGCTGTCACTTTGAATATATATCAGTCATTTGGCTCTGGGACCCCAGTTCCTCTACTTCCAGTCTCTTCTGGCCTTCACCACCCTTCCACTTCTGCCAAGCTCTCCCGAAGCCACATCCTTGAACTTACCACCTGAAATCACTCAACTTCTGAAATTTAAAAATCAGTTGCCCCACTCTTTCACACAACCTCTTGGCACGTGCCTCTCTCAGTCAGAACATTCCCCACGCATTCTTAGACCTCACAGAAACAGCTAGTCCCCTGCCTCCTCTGCTTCTCTAGTTTGCCATTCGACTGCCCCCCACAATCTTCTTACCTTTTCTTCTATCCAGCCTAGACCATGGCCTATAATTTCAATACCTTTAATTCCTAAGTTTTATGGTCTACTGTTGCACTCAATTCTGGATCATTCACCTGTTCACCTCCTTCTTTCCTGACCAACCCAGGCTGCTGGCTTCCAGTGAAAACAGTGGGTATGGGAGCCCCAAGTGTGAGTGCCAAGTCTGTATTCTTCCACCTCAGCCGGGCCTTCAAGGAGGCCAGGGGCCCTGTTTCTCCAGTTAGCTGTCTCTCTTGTTCTCTACAGGCACGATCTCAAACCTTCCTCATTCCTCACTTTCTGCTTCATCTCTCCCTCTCTCTCTCTGTCTCAGTGAAAGATATTTGGCCTCTTTCCTAAAGAAAGCAGAAGCACCACACAGGAACTCTTCCAACTTCCTGTGCTCAAACCTGTAAGCCTGCTGCGGGCTCACTCACTGCTTTCTCTGTTCTGTCTGCTATAAAGAAGTTTGGCTTCTTCATTCCAATCCTGGCCCATTTCTCCACCAATAACATGGATCTCAGCGCCTCCCTCCCCCTGTGGGGCCTTATTTCTCCACTGTGCCCTCACTCACCTGTATTTTAAAACACATTCTTTAGGAGGAATTTCAAGAACAA
Source organism: Sapajus apella (assembly GCF_009761245.1). Taxonomy (NCBI): domain Eukaryota; kingdom Metazoa; phylum Chordata; class Mammalia; order Primates; family Cebidae; genus Sapajus; species Sapajus apella. The sequence goes on from NW_022437083.1 coordinate 1,560,445, forward strand.
CATCACTGATGAATAGTGATGCAAAAATCCTCAAGAAAATACTAGCAAACTGAATTCAACAATGCATTAAAAAGGTCACTCATCGTGACCAAGTGAGATTTATCCCTGGGATACAAGGATGGTTCAACATACGCAAATCAATTAAGTGATACATATCATCAGTAGAACAAAGAATAAAAACCACATGATCATTTCAATTGATGCTGAAAAGGCATTTGATAAAGTTCCACATCTATTTATGATAAAAACCCTCAAAAACCAGGTTATTGAAGGAACATACCTCAACATAATAAAAGTCATATATGACAGATCCATAGCTGGTATCATACTGAGTGGGGGAAAACTGAAAGCCTGTCCTCTTAGCTGTGGAACACGACAAAGATGCCCATTGTCACCACTGTTATTCAACATAGTGCTGGAAGTCCTGGCTAGAGCAATCATACAAGAGAAAGAAATACAGGGCATTCAAATTGGAAAGCAAGAAGTCAAATTATCCTTGTTTGCAGATGATTTTATATTTGGAAACACCTAGGGATGCCAACAAAAACTGTTAAAACTGATAAATTTGGTAACGTTTTAGGATACAAAGTCAACATACAAAAATCAGCAGCATTTTTTTGTGCCAACAGTGAACAATCTGAAATAGAAATCAAGAAAGTAATCCCGTTTACAGTAGCCACAAATAAAATAAGACACCTAGGAATTAACCAAATAAGTGAAAGATTTCTACAATAAAAACCATAAAACACTGAGGTAAGTAATTGAAGAGAAGATAAAAAATTGAAGTATATTCCATGTTCATGGATTGGAAGAGTCAGTATTGTTAAAATGTCCATATACTACCCAAAGCAATCTACAGATTCAATGCAATCCCTACCAAAATACCAGTGACATTCTTCACAGAAATAGAAAAAAAAAATTCTAAAATTTATGTGGAAGCACAAAACACTCAGAAAAGCCACACCTATTCTAAGAACAAAACCGGAGGAATCACGTTACCTGATTTCAAATTACACTATAGTAACCAAAACAGCATGGTAGTGGCATAAAAACAGACACACAAACCAAACAGAATAAAGAATCCAGAATCAAATCCATACATCTACAGTGAGTTCATTTTTGACAAATGTGCTGAGAATGTACATTGAAGAAAAGGCAATCTTTCTGATAAATGGTGCTTGGGAAACTAGATATCCATATACAGAAGAATGAAACCAAACCCCTATCTCTCTCCATATACAGAAACAAAATCAAAATGGATTAAAAACTTAAATCTAAGACCTCAAACTATGAAACTCCTACAAGAAAACTCTCTAGAATATTGGACTGGGCAAAGATTGCTCCAGTAATGTCCCACAAACACATGCAACCAAAGCAGAAATAGACAAATGGGACCACATCAAGTTAAATAGCTTCTTCCCCACAGCAAAGGAAACAATCAACAGCGTGAAGAAACAGTCTACAGATTTCCAAACTATGCATCTGACAAGGAATCACCAGAATGTATAAGGAGCTTAGACAACTTCATAGGAAAAAACTCTAATAACCCAATTAAAAAATGGGCAAAAGATCTGAATAGACATTTCTCGAAAGAAGACATACAAATGGCAGACAGGTATATGAAAAGGTACTCAATATCATTGATCATCAGAGAAATGCAGATCAAAACTGCAATGAAATATATCCAAAAGTCAGGCAATAACAAACTCTGGCGGGGACGTGGAGAAAAGAAAATCTTTGTACACTGTTGGTGATAATGTAGATCAGTACAATTATTACGGAGAACAATGTGGAAGTTCCTCTAAAAACTAAAAATAGTGCTACCATACGATCCAACAGTCCTACTCCTAGGTAAACACTCAAAAGAAAGGAAACCAGTTTATCATAGAGATACCTGCACTCCCATGTTTACTGCAGCGTTATTCACAATAGCCAAGATTTGGAAGCAACCTAAGTGTCCATCAACAAACAAATGGATTTTAAAAACGTGGTACATATACACAACGGAGTATTATTCAGCCACAAAAAGAACCAGATCCAGTCATTTGCAACAACATGGATGGAACCAGAGGTCATTTTGTTAAGTGAAATAAGCCAGGCGCAGAAAGACAAACTTCGCATGTTCTCACTTGTTTGTGGGAGCTAAAAATTAAGACAATTGAACTCACAGAGATAGAGAATAGAAAGATGGTTGCCAGGGGCTGGGAAGGGTAGTGGCAGGTTGGGGCTGGAACGTGGGGATGGTTTATGTATACACAGAGTAGTTAGGAAGAATCAGCAAGATAGCACAACAGGGTGGCTGTAGTCAAAAGCAATTTAATTGTATAATTTTAAATAACTCAAAGAGTATAATTGGACTGTTTGTAACACAAAGGATGAATGCTTCAGGTGACGGATACCCCGTTTACCTGACGTGATTCTCACACATTGCATCCTGTACTCCATAAATAGATATACTCACTGTATACCCACAAAAATTTAAAAAGTTCAAACTTATATATATGAGTAATGTAATAAATGGGATATTCTTATGATCTGCATCAGTTAAGCCGGTGGAGTGATACCAGCTCACTGCAATCTCCGCCTCCTGGGTTCAAGCACTTCTCCCACTTCAGCCTCCAGAGTAGCTGGGACTACAGGCATGCACCACCACACCCCGCTTTTTAAAAACATTTTTAGTAGAGACAGGGTTTTACCAGTTTGGTCAGGATGGTCTCCTTCTCCTGATCTCATGATCCACCCGCCTCGGCCTCCCAAAGTGCTGGGATTACAGGTGTGAGCCACTGCGCCCGGCCAGTTAAGCCTCTTAAGTATAAACAGGAGAAACCTGCTCTAGATGGCTTAAGGAGAAAAAGGATTTATTAATGAAAAAATAATTAGATGACACACTCTCCCTAAAGACAGAGAAGCAGGCTTGGAAGCCTGGGAGGTATGAACATGCCCAAATCATATGAGCAGCTGACTCCGGGAGGGCACAGACAATGCAGCCCACATGACGGCTGGGGCCAGCTTCACAAGCCTGTGCTCCAGCTGCAGAAGAGGCTTGGGAAAAAGTTTCTGGTTCCTACTTTGGGGAGGTAGAAAATTCCGAAACAGAAGAAGGGTATTTAAAGGTGCTGCATAGACAAGAAGAATGTTGAATGTCCACCACCGTCCACCCCTTGGCTGTTTAACACCTAATTGTACTCTTCTTCCTTACTTCAAACCATTTCCATGTAGCACAATACAGCTATCCATCACACAAACAAAAGAAAATGCAGGACATTCTCCAAAGGGAGGTTCAGGATCTACAGAAGAAAGAGGTTCAGGCTTCGTCCTCTTCCACCATGACCCTGTCTTGATGTGCCGAAACCTGTGGAGCACTGGTGTGGTCAGCACGGCAACACAGCCCGAGTTAAAAAGCAAGGGGAGACCAGCTGCGCCCATCATTACGGTACGTCTCTTATCTCCAAATTCACTGTCTCATGCCCTCCTGGAGCTGGAACCGCACCTCACTTCCGTGTCGGATGCTGCTCATAGGGACATCGCTGGGGGCTGGAGGAGAGAGAGGAGACATGTTTCTTCCCGTCTGTGTGCTGTCCCCGTCAGTGTCCTCCCAGAAACTTCTTCACCCAGCAGCCTTTGGTTCCCGTCTGTAGTTTCCCCTCATTCCTAGAGCGTGCCTTATCACACCGTCCCCCTGCCCGGCTGCGTGACAGCAGCCAGGTAACACGCTCGCCTCGGAGGTTTGGGCTCCTCTAAGCTTCTCAACGTACCAGTCACAACCTATCCGCTGGGCTCCTCCAGCCCCAGGAGGCAAGGCCTCCGATCCCTGCCACTGCAAGTGCTGCTTTTGTGTTGCCTCAATGCTGCTTTTTCCGTCTTCCAACACCAGTTTACATAGGTCCCTGTACTCCCTGGGCTGGACAAAGCAGCGTGGTAGTCCTTGCTACTGATTAGTGGTTGTGACTTCACTCCTCCACCACCTATCTCCTTTGTCCTCAGCTGCTCAGAATTCTTTACTCAGTGGGAGGAATACAAATTTCCATTTCACGAAGATCTGAACCATAGGTGTCCACGCATGTGTGAGCTTGCAGGGAACAAGGAAGGGATAGTGAAGCAAGGAAATAGTCATTTCCAAGTGTGACCTCATGACCTGTGCATCACCGTGATCACGTATGTAAACTGGAGGGCGGAAGTGGGAAGACTGGTGAGGAGGTTTTTCGGTAGTGCAGCGGAGGGAGATTCAGGGCCCAGACCACGGCAGCAACAGTGAACGTGATGGAAGAGGGTGGATTCTGAACACACTGTGAAGTGAAGCCAACAAGTTATGCTGATGGATTAGATGAAAGGTGCACAGGGCAGGGAGGAGTCAAGGACTGTTCCACGGATTTGGGTCTGAGCGACGGGAAGGATGGAGCCGCCATTGGCTGAGTTGGGGAGGGCACTAGGTAGAGGAAATTTGAGGGAAAGTCAGGAGTTCGTTTGGCTATACTGAGATTGAGGGGCCTGTTAGCCATCCGCGTGAAAATGATCCCTGCATCTTTGCCTTTGGACCAGATCTCTCGCCCCCACTAGAGTGAGAACGCGCTGGAGTCAGTCCCTGTGTCTCCCGTTTCAGCGTCTTTAGTGCTCAGCACACTGCCTGGGCCAAGATCATTTCAGTAAATAGCTTTTGAATAAATGAATAAATGAATGAAAAAAACAAACGAACAACTTTTACCACATAGGCCAAAGTTTGTCTAATCCAGGTTCCATCCCCACCTTTCTTTTCCAGAGAGAATGAGACAACCGTTTTATTCTGCACACTGTGGCCAGTGTTCACTGGAAACCTGTCTAGTTGGTTTATGAGTTGTCGATGAAATCTTTCTTCCTTGAAGTGGAGAAATCCCTCAGAGATACCAGAGCCTTCCTCCCTCCTGTTACAAGCATGTGTCAGCCCGCATTCAGCTGCAGATTTGTTCAGACTAGAAGACAGGGCTTTGACCATGGTCTCGGGTCTGGGAGAGTCCGAGGGCACGGCATTGCAGAAGGTGCCTCCTCTTCTCTCCTTCCCTGTACATGGCTGTGTTTTTTGTGTTGTGCCTTCTCATAGGAAACTTGAGGTGGACCCAGCAGAGTTTCCCTTGGAGCTTCTCTTTCTGTCCAAGTTCAAATCCCAGTACTTACAGAGCCCCAATTCAGTACTTCTGATAGGAAGCAAAAGTAGGGTTCGTCCTCTCCCCCGTGCCCAGTATAGACCAGGAGGCATTCATTTGGATGGTTTCACCCTAATTTAGCCACAGTTAGGGCTCCTGCGTCAGGGGCCTCTGTAGTACACTGCCTGTCTCCCTGCACCCTGACCTCTGGTGTCACCTCCTTCCAGGAGCCTTTCTTAACTCCCAGTTTTGGTTTATCAGGCATTGCCATGCAGAGAGAAACGCAGGAGGTGAAGGGGAAGGTGGGGCGTTGATCTGCTGTTAACAAACTTCTGTATTTTGTTTTTATGTCCAAAATACATGATTACATGTACTGGATGAAACAGCATTTTTGCTTCTTTGGAATTGTTTTTTTCTTTCTGTTTTTCTTCACTCAAATCTGGAAAGCATAAGGTGCTCACTAATTAGAGGTAACCATAGTTACCAAATTGTCTTCAAAATACCCCTAAGAGTTCCTTTTCATTTTTTCAGCTCTTATTCTACAAAAGGCATTCCAAGTGTCAGTCTTCTTTGTTCTCTTTTCATTTTCATGGGCCCATTTTCGAAATCTGGGAGCCTTTTGGCAGCTCTGTTAAAAGTAAAACAATAAAATAAACCACAGACTCTTAGAAAATAGTTCCATGCCCCAAAGTATCTGGTTTTAAAATTTCAGCTGACTGGGTGGCAGGAAGAAGTCAATCAGAACCTTGCAGGTTTCAATGTGTATACAGTAGTCCCCTATTCTCTGCAATTGAGCTTTCTGTGATTTCAGTGACCCATGGTCAACCGTGGTCTGAGGACATTGAAAGGAGAATCCAAGAAATAAACAACTCATAAGTTTTAAATTGAGCAATGTTTTGCATAGTGGAATGAAACCTTGTGCCCGCCTGCTCCGTCCTGCCTGGGAAATGATCCTCTCTTTGTCCAGTGAGACCCATGTCTATATGCCACCCACTCATTAGTTACTCAGTAGCTGTTTCTGTTATCAGATCTGAAAAACAGGATCTCTAAGGCTCAACACCATCCGCAGTTTCACACATCCACTGGGTGTCTTGGAATGCATCCCCCACGGATGAGGATGAAATACTGCACAGCTAAAACCCTCAACAGAGAGAAGTTGGTGCCAATTTCCACTTGAGGGTGCTGTCGTCTTCTGTAAGGGTAGAACTGACTGAATTTTTCCAGGTAGGTTAGTTACTGCATATGAAAAACTTCACTGACACCCGGGTTTCATTCGGTAGGAAAATCTCTGGAGATTTTCCAAAGCCAGAAGCGTCTTGGAAATCATATACATGAAAGAATCCAAAATTAAGATAAATAAAACACCCATTCTTAGAGAAGAGCCTGATGCCTGAACTACTGAGTCTTTTTTTTTTTTTTTTTTTTTTTTTTTTGGAGTCTCTATTGCCCAGGCTGGGTGTAGTGGCACGATCTCAGCTCACTGCAAGCTCCACCTCCTGGGTTCAAGCGATTCTCCTGCCTCAGCCTCCCGAGTAGCTGAGACTACAGGCACGCACCACCACACCCAGTTAATTTTTTGTATTTTTAGTAGAGGCGGGGTGTCATCATGTTAGCCAGGATGGTCTCGATCTTCTGACCTTGTGATCCGCCTGACTCGGCCTCCCAAAGTGCTGGGATTACAGGCATGAGTCACTGCACCCAGCTGAATTACTGGGTCTTAACATTTCAGTAACTCTTGACATAATATTTCATCAAGATACTAGAGTTCCCGCAGAAATTGCCAGGCCCTGGCAAGCTGAGAAAAGGCAGGGGCAGGCCCTGAAGGCTGTGGCTGGTGTCTTTCTCAAAGGTAGGTGGCAGGTGGACAGACACAGAAGTCTAGGTGGGCACAGCTGGACCTAATTGCTCAGATTGGGCTGAGGTCTTGGGTGAATGGCAGGAGGGAGAGAAGCCAAAGAAAAGGGGAAAAAGGGGCCGGGCACGGTGGCTCACACCTGTAATCCCAGCACTTTGGGAGGCCGAGGTGGGCGGATGATTAGGTTGGGCGATCGAGACCATCCTGGCCAACGTGGTGAAACCCTGTCTCTACTAAAATGCAAAAAATTAGCCAGGTGGGTGGCACTCACTAGTAGTCCCAGCTACTCAGGAGGCCGAGGCAGGGGAATCGCTTGAACCCAGGAGGCGGAGGTTGCAGTGAGCTGAGATTGCGCCACTGCACTTCAGCCTGGCAACAAAGGAAGACTCTGTCTCAGAAAGAAAAAGAAAAAAAAAAGAGAGAGAGAGAAAGGAGGGGAGTGGACAGAAGATCAAAGCAAAGACCCCAAGAGGGGGTGAATCAGGGTAGGAGAGGCTTCAGCCAGGGCTTGGAGGGACGAACTTGGGCCAGAGGCTGGAGAGGCAGGAAGGAGCTGGCCACAGAAAGACCTAATGATCCAAGAGGCAAGCTGCGTAGCTGGGGCTGAGCGGTACCCACACGGTTACCTTTTGGAAATGGTTGGTGTCAATCTCCCCTGAGCTGGGGCTGCAAATATCACACAAATGTGTGAGCTGGCCTGTCTAGAGGGGCAGCCAAGTGTTGGCCTCCACGTTGTCATTATGCAGAAATGAAGGCTCATCATTGCCAGATTTTCAGAAGAAGGTGGGATTTTATTGTGAAATCTCTACATTTAAAAGCACGGGTGTTCCGATTCTAGGTAAGATGGGATAAGTGCCCTTCACCCATCCTTTCTGTTGGTCAAGTTTACAACAGTTGTTTGAGGACAGTGAAAACAGCAGAAGGCATATTGGTGAAGAACACAGAATTTGAAGCACATCAAAGCCATAGTGAGTATCACTTTCCCAGCTCTTGTATTCCTTGGTTTGAACTTAGCAGAGCTAGAAGCTGGAAGTGGGCTCTGGGCTCAGACAGCTGCAGGGGAAGGTCTTCAGTTTTGGCCCAAGGAGGGAAAAGAGAAACTCCTGATGCCCGGAGAGAACACGACCATCCTCGCCCTCTCTTCTTTTTCAAAAAATTTCTTCTCTTTCTCTGTTTCTCATGCCACAGGACCTGGGCAAACCCACACCTGCATCGTCAGCAGCCAGTAACAGGACTGGCAGGAGCCCAGACTCTGAGGAGGGTAAACTTAGTCTTTGTTCAGAAGAACTGTGATCACATAGCGGGTGAGACTAACTTCCATTGACATTTTTCTCTCTCTCTCTGTTCTCCTTTCACTTGGACCTGAACATGGGCTACAAACATGGACGTGTGCAGAACAGAGTGACCAGAACCCCAGCTTGGGGTGGAGGACCACGAAGGGAAGCCTTGGGGAACTGAGAGTACCGGGGAGAATGCAGAGAGGGCGGAGCTCAGGGAGCTGACTCCATACAGTTGTTTATGAATTCCAGGGCTCACTCCCAAGCCAACATTTTGCATCTGGTTCTAGTGAGCACACCAAAGACTAAGAATGGAAGTGATGGACAGGTCACCACCTCGTTCCCAGGCTGGCTTCTGGGTGGTGCACACCTGAAAGGGAGACCAAAAGCAGTTTGAAAACTGAGTGGACGCTGACATCACAGTGCTTAGAAGGCAAATTTGATCTGTAGACTGAACCTAACCGTGTCCATCACCTGCTGAAACAAAATATCAACATTTTTCCTGATATTTAAACAAGAACCAGAGTCTCACTTTATAATATTCAAGTCGTCCAGGATAAAATAAAAAAATACTGAGCATGCAAAGAACATAACAATTTAGGTCACCTTCTCCTTTGTCCCCCCACTGTGCATTGCAGGTTCTGTGTCATCCCCAACTGTTCCCAGTCCCACCCCAATTTTCTTTGGAAAGGACAATGCACAGACACAAGTGCTGAGATTTCTCAGATGTTGGAATTAATAGGCAAAGGCTTTAAAGCAGCTATCACAGAAGTGCTCAAATGAGCAATTGTGAACATTCTTGAAACAAGCATTAATATACGAAATCTTAGCAAATAAATAGAAGACATAAGTAGAAATTTGGGAACTTAGAAATATGAGACCCAAATCAAGAATCTCATTGGTGGACTCAGCAGCAGTATGGAAACAGTGGAATAAAGAGTCAGTGAACTTAAATGTGGATAAATATAAATTGTCCACTGTAGACCGTAAAGACAAAAAATAGAATGAAAGAAAGAACAGAGCCCCTCTCACATGTGCAACAGCAGCAGAAGGTCTACCATTTATGTCACGCAGATCCCAGAAAGGAGGAAGAAAGACAGGGACGCCGGAAAACATTTAAATAATGTTCTTAAAATGTCCTGGGTTCAGTGAAAGATATCAACTTACACATTCAAGGCTTGAATAAACTCCAGACAGGATCATCACAAAGAAATCTACATACAGACACACGATAATCAAATGACTGAAAGCTGAAGACAAAGGAAAAGTCTTGAAGGCAGCCAGAGAAAAACGACTCGGTGTCTGCAGAGACACAGTGATACGAATGACTGCAGATTTCTCATCAGAAACCACGGAGGCCAGAGAAGGTGAGACAGTATTTTACTGATGTATGCATGTATTTATGTTTTAAGAGAGGGTCTCACTCTGCTGTGCAGACTGGAGCACAGTGCTGCAATCACGGCTCAGTATAGGCTCAAGTGATCCTCTTGCCTCAACACCCCAAGTAGCTGGGACTACAGGCACAGGCGCCACGATGCCTAGATAATTTTGGTATTTTTTGTAGAGACTGGGTTTCACATGTCGCCAGGCTGGTCTTGAACTCCTGAGCTCAAGCAATCCATTTGTGTCGGCTTCCCAGAATGCTGGGATTACAGTGTGAGCCACCAATCCAAGCCTGTGATATAGTATTTATAAAGTGCTGAAAAAAAAGCGTAACTGTTAACTTAGAATTCAAAACCCAGCAAAAATATCCTTTATGTATAAAGGCAAAATAAAGACATTCTCAGCTGAAGGAAAACTAAGAGAATTCATAGACGCAAACCTGCTCTAGAAGAGCTGATGCAGCTCTCCTGATAGAGGGCGTGCCCTGGTTCTATCCCAGCGGCTGAACTTGTGGTCCTTCTGTATTACCCCTACCTTGTTGAGCCTCAAGGTTGCCACCGGTGTAAAGAATGGACTACCCTAACATTGTGACTTAATCCGTCATTGTCTATGTATAAGGCAAACAGATTTCAGACATACAAATGGTGTTTCTGGAAACCTTTGAGCAGAAAAAGGACTTCCACTTTGAGGGGTGGCAGCCTAGTCACTTGGTTGGGGCAACTGGTCTCTTTGGCAGTAACTGCTTATCAGAGAGGTTCCAATGGCATCCAGGCCCTGCAGGGTGCTGCTGAGAACAAAGTGGTAGCAGTGTGGCCTAGGCTCCCACACGGAGGATGGAAGGCACCAGAAGATGCTAGACGCTGGTCCAAAGCCTGCAGGTGTACACAGCAGGTGGAATGCTCATTTCCGGCAGCAGAGGGGATATTTTCGGGGGGCTTCATGGATTTAGTGAGAGAGGATTGAGGAACTGGAGAGGGTGGACACTGTAGGTGGTCACACACAACCTCGGGACCAGCAAAATCGTCTGAGGACACTCGGGTTGTTTCCTTGGAAAGGAAGTGGCTGAAGAACCAATTCTGTGGCTGTTCTTACGACTCTGTGTCTTGCTATAGACCAGCACAGCCTAGAGAACATGCACTACAGTTGTTAGAAAGACAATACAAATATTACAAGTAATTTGGAGAAGAGAAAAACCCCCGTGATCCTCCAACCCTAGCATGACTGCCATCAGTTTCACATAATCCCATTCATTGGAAAATAAACTTAATATGATCAGAGGACCTTTTCACTTTACGTGGATCATGATTACTTTCAATGTTTCTACATTGTTCTCATACTCATCACTTAGATAACTGCTTGATTAAATGGATGCACATCCATAACTTGATGCACATTAATTTCCTTAACAGTTCCCTCACTGGGGGACACTTAGGTTGCTTCCACTTCTCTGATGTTCTGAGTAAGTGCAATGGACATCATCAATGCTCCTCTTTTTTCTTCTTTGAGATTGCCAAGGCTTTCTGGATTTTAATTGCAGCAAAATAGGGCTGGACGTGCATGTGTGTGAATGTGTGGGTGTTTGGGGTGGGTGTACTTCGGTGCATGCCACCACTCTCCGCGGATGCTGGGAGCACGGCCCGCCATCTCTGTGTGAGTGCTCTGTTTTCCAGTGTATGCCTACCTTGGGGGCACTTGGCTGTGTCACTGAGCCTGCTTTACTTCTCTGATTTTTAAAGCAAATGTCTGATGAAACTGCCTCTAACACCAATCTGTGACCTGAGTAGCAGGGATCCTGACACATTTTCCCCTTCCTGATTAATGAATGAATTAATTAATTCAGGGAATATTTGCTGAGTAACTACTATGTGCCAACCCTGTAGTAGAAGTTAGAAATATAGCAGGAAACACAGCAGGCAAAACTCCCTGCCCTAATCGAATACGAACATCGGCGTTCGGTATTCGTTGCTGAGACAGAATCAATGACTAAATACATATACAATGTAATTCCAAGAAAAGAAGTGTGAAGAAAAGCAAAGCAGGGAAGGGAAGGGGAGAGAGGGTAATGGAGGAAATTTTTTTTCTTTAGAATCTTTTTTCTTTTTTTTGAAATAATGTCTCCATATGTTGGTTACCCAAGGTTGGACTTGCACTTCATGGCTCAAGTGATCCTTCCGCCTCAGTCTCCTGAGTAGCTAGGACCTTAGGCATGGGCCATTGTGCCCAGTTCAGAGAAGCCTTTTCAGAGGGGATGGTCAGGAGCACCTATTTGAGCAGGTAATTTTGGGGTTGAATGAGCTAAGAATCCAGCCATGCTTTCGGAGGGAGAGTAAGCCGGACAGAGGGGATGGCGGTGAAAAGGCTCTGAGTGAGGAGTGAGTTTAGTGTTTTCAGGGAAGAGTAAAGAATGCAGTGAGGCTGGAGTGAGAGCAGGGAGGAGGGCGGGGAGGAGGCGAAGGCAGGGAGGTGGGGTGATGATGAGCGTTCCGGGGGGGTCTGTCCGGCGTGGGCCTGGGGGATGGTGCGGAGTCCAGGGCAGGTGCTCTCTCATCTGGAACCCCCTGATCTTGGTTCTGCAGGAAGATATAGATCAGAGCAGGAGGCAGCCACAAACTGATCATTTTAATATCTGGTGATAGATGTTTTCAGAACCTAGAACCCAGGGGAAATTAGCGAGGCGACGATTTTCTCTCTTTCTGCTTCACTTCTGCTTTATTTAGTTTCAGGACTAGCAATAATTCAAAGGAGCTGAAAAGAAAATATTCACAGTCCCCGGAAATCCAGCAAAGTGATCAGGATTCTTTCCTTTGGCTCTTCAAACCAAAGTCAACAGAAAAAGGTGGGGGGGGGCGTGGTTTTTGTGGTTCTGTGTTAAAAGAATGAACACAGACGTTCTTCCACCCTGCTTTCCTTTTACCTGGGTTTGGCTGAGCCTGAGAGCAAAGATTCCATTTGGGTTCATTCCGTCCTTTGTGGGGCAGACGTCTTACAGCCTGGTTTTGGTGACGCAGATCTTGGGAGAGTGAATTCTGTCCACCCACTGGCTGCTGTCTATACGGAGATGTTAGCAATTGCGGGTCAGATCTCCTAAGCAAAGGTCTGGAGGTATCAGCAAACGCAGGGACTACCGGGCAACTCTGTCACTCATTCGTTGTGTGATCTTGGGCAAGTTTACCTGTAAAATGGGAGTGGCCGGGCGCAGGGCTCATGCCTGTAATCCCAGCACTTTGGGAAGCCAAGGCTGGCAGATCGCCTGAGGTCAGAAGTTCGAGACCAGCCTGACCAACATGGTGAAACCCTGTCTCTAAAAAAAAAAAAAAATCCAGGCGTGATGGCAGGCGCCTGCAATCCCAGCTTCTCGGGAGGCCGAGGCAGCAGAATCACTTGAACCCAGGAGGCAAAGGTTGCAGTGAGCTGAGATTGTGCCACTGCACTCCAGCCTTGGGGACAGGATAGGGTGTGGGCTGAGCTAAAGTCATAGCCATTGCTCTCTCCAGCTTTTAAATTCCAGTGGATCAACAAAAATTAAACTTCCAAGCACCCTTAATCGGCAGAGCTGAGGACGCAACAGCAGGAGTAGCTGCAGAGGGTGTGGCCTGCGTGGAGTTCCTGCAGTCCCAAGGGATTCCAGAAAGACAGCTAGCAGGAAAAGGGGGGTCAGCGAGGGGAGGACGGATAGAGGGGAAAAAGGCTGGGCATGGGCTTGCCTGGGATCACACAGCTGGGTGGAGGAGGAGGAGGAGGTCATGGCTTTGTGGTTGTGTGAGTTCAGGACTCTTTAAAGCGGAGGTTAGGAGCGGCTGGCTTCTCTGTGTGAGTTGCTCAGCCTAGTTGCAGGAGCCTGATGTGATCCCCTGAGAAAGGACTGATGAAGGCCTGAGTTCATGTCCTGGTTCCAGGGACCCTGCAACAGCAGGTGGAACAGAGGTCAGAGCAGGGCCTCTGCAGTTAGAAGGTGCTGCCCTAAATCCAGCATGGCACTGAAAGCATTAGGGAAACAGGTCTTTAGCTCTCTGCCTCCCCTGCCCAGCAAGCTCCATCAGGCCCCCACCAAGACTCCACACATGAGCACACATGCTGATTCCACGTCTTCATTGTATAGGTGTGGCTTCCAGACACGGCTCAGAGGCCCTTCTCTGATAGACGGTGGCTCTAAGTCCTTTCACAGAGAAGTTCCAGAGCCAGCTGCTTCCGTCTTGGCACTGCCACTTGTGGGCAGCATGTGAACCTGCAAGCCACTTAGCTCCTGCTTCCTCCTGGAGGAGTGGAATCATGACTCGCTCACAGGAATGGGACTGTTTCCTGGGCTGAATCTTGTGAGACTGGACAGCACGCAAGGGAGGCCGGGGTCCTTCTTTGCCTTCCCTTTCCTCAATTAGAAAAAGCTTTGAAAGGCTTGGAAGTGGGCAGAGGGGACGACTGGGTGTCCTTTCAGTGGAACGCTGGGCAGTCATCTGCTGGGGCCAGGGTCTGTGTCTTTGACTCGGTGATTTATAATCCCTAGAAAACTAAGAGAAATGCCAACAATTCCTGCTTACAAAACTTAAGTGCGGTGGCTCACGCCTGTAATCCCAGCACTTTGCAAGGCCAAGGTGGGTGGATTGCTCGGGCTCAGGAGTCTGAGACCAGCCTGAGCAACATGGCAACACCCCGTCTCTCTAAAAAGTACAAAAATTAGCTACGAGTGGTGCACACACCTGCAGAGTCAGCTACTTGAGAGGCTGAGGTTTGAGGACGGCTTGAGCCTGGATGGCCGAAGTTGCAGTGAGCCGTGATTGTGCCACTGTACTCTAGCCGGGGCAACAGAGACCCTGCCTCAAAAAAGCAAAACAAAACTTACAGAAGCGTAAGTGAACATTGTCCTCTAATGACACAACTAACTTCCATTGTGGATAACAGATCATTCCAGATGGTGCGTTTTCCTGACCTGTGGATATGAACCCGTTTCCTCTCTGTTGGCATTCCTGGCTACCTATACATGTCTCTCCTGCAGACTCTGCTCTGAAATGATTGTGGCATCTTACTGGTTCCTTTATTAATTGAAGAGTTAAATGATATCTTTGACATATGTTCATTTCGTGCTGTATGAGTCATGACTTTACCTTTGAAAATGATATTTTAACACCCACTTCCTTGATGATTCATAAATCAGTAATTTAGGTCAGACTTTCACCATCCATTCCCCACTGCTGATTCTATATTAAATTTTAAGTCCTTCTTTCATCCCCCATCCCCAATAAACAGTACACAGACACACACACACACACACACACACACACAACACACACACAAGGGCACATAACCCCTACACACCCATAAAACTAGTGATTTTTGCAAGGCAAGAGGCATCTGGGTATTTTGGACTGAATGGGGGTTGGATACCTAAGCTATGAGGCAGTCCTCAGTCTTGGAGAACAATTGGAGGGACTGAATGAGACGTACCTCAGGAGGGACTAACATGGTGTCACGTATTTGGAGTAAGTTTTACACTGAATCCCAGCTTCAGCTCAAGTGAAAGAATTGTACCGAACAAGTCTTCCTGGGGCTCCCTCCCAGTGTCCTATCCCCAACACTAAAAAGGGTGGCGCTGGGCTGGGTAAGGTTTTAGATTTGCCATATTGTTTTCAATGTCTTTCCCTTGGGGGCTGCCAGGTTCTGCTGCCCTGGGCACCCGGGGCCTCTGCTGGATGAGGATGGGAGGGTCTCAGAGGCCTCCAGGAGGCACAGGAAGGCTGCACTGTGGGTGGTGGGGACTGGATCATCCCTGGGGGTTGCTTTGGACCAGTTCCCCTCGCTGATTCCTGCAGAGAACCCACAGACAGATTGGCTTCTGTTCTGTGTAACTACCAGCTTCCCCCCAGCATTTTGGAGTCCCACCAACTCCGACACGCAGCGGGGCTCAAGGAAAAGCAATTACAGGCTCTTCTCCACAACCAGCGGCACTGATGTCACCTGGGAGCTTGCTCAGGCTCCCGCCCAGACTTGCTGAATCAGAACGTGCAGTTTAACAGATTCCCCGAGGGCTGATTCCTGTGCACTCAGCTGGAGAAGTACTACAGTGATGAAGGACCTGCCAGCCCAGGAACCTACGCCCTCCTGTCTGAATCTCATTAGCACTGAAGTGAAACAGAAGTGAAGGGGCATATGGGTCAGCCACCTTCACTCCTTAGAACCTGCTTCCTCGTCTGTAAAGGAGGGATGATAACCTCTGTGCCGCAGAGCCATGGGGGATCAAATGTACCCAACCACTGCCAGCTACTGCATGTAACTTGTTTAAAGGCCAAGTGAACCCCAAGGAAACCCTGGTGGGAGTCGGACTGGCAAACAAGGTCGGGGGTCAGTGTGGCCAGGCCTGGGGTCTGGAGCTGCCTAAAGATGGCCCTTTCACTGTCCACCCGGCCTGCAGCAAAGTCAGCTCCAGGCCTGAGCTGCATTTCCCAAGCCGTTTCTGGGGTTATCTACTACAAGGATTCGTCCTGATGTAGCGTCTATCAGGCTTCCCTCCTTGCATGTTCTGAGGACCAAATGGAGCCCTTTACCCTCAGTGGACGCAGGGAAGGACAGGGCAGAATGAAATCACTTTAATAGCGTAACAACATTTTCAGACCAGGAGTCACAGATGAAGAAAACATTTTGTCTTCCATTTGCACAATTCTGCTGAGGTGTGTGGCTGCACTGGAAAATCTTACAGACACATTTTTCACACTGAGAGCTTAATAAATAGATACATACAATGTCAGGCTCCACAGACAATGAGTTATGAGTGGGGTTGTTTTCTTATTCTGCCTCCTCTGGGGTGGGAGTTTGCTTCCCGTTGGGCTGATGGAGGCCGGGTCATCTAGGAGGGGTATTCATACTCCTCGGCACTGCGCCGGCCAAAATCCATCCAGCCCATGTAGTCCCGGTCACTTATCCTGTGGCTGGGGTCCAGGTTCTGTAGGTTCTTAACGACGGACGCTCGTCCAGAAGGAGCTGCAAGGGGCGGGGAGGAAGCAGACAGGGACATTACATCTAAGAGCATCTCTAGTTCAATTTGTGAAGGAGAGCAATGGAAAAAGCCAGACACAATTTAACAGACACCCACTTTCAAGGTATCAAAGAGCTATCAAAGTAGTGGAGTTGATGGACCAAAATCTGAGGGAGGAGAAGGACCTATGTCTGTGTAACTGCAGAGAGGACACTGTTTACAAGTTAGGGGTGTGCTTTGCGTTCTGCAAGTATTTAGATGGACTCATTTTCTCCAGCCTTGCAGGCTAGGGACTTGCCTAGATTTTCCTGAGTCTCCCTACCTTTTCTTCTGTTTTGTGGGTGGTTGTTTTCCTCCTATACACGGCCTCCGCTGAAACCAAGCAAAGATTTCCCAGTGCTTATGTTCCTAAATTCAGCCGTTAATGTCCATTAACATACCTGACTCCTGGAGAGCTCTTGTTTTTAAGGTAGCACAATTAACAATAGATGTTGGAATGGTTAAAATAAAATCGTTGGTGGGAGTGTAAACTAGTTCAACCATTGTGGAAGACAGTGTTGCAATTCCTCAAGGATCTAAAACCAGAAATACCATTTGACCCAGCAATCCCATTACTGGGTACACACCCAAAGGAGTACAAATCATCCTGCTATAAATACACATTTACTGCAGCACTCTTCACAATAGCAAAGACTTGGAACCAACCCAAATATCCATCAGTGATAGACTAGATAAAGAAAATGTGGCACATATACACCATGGAATACTATGCAGCCATAAAAAGGATGAGTTCATGTCCTTTGCAGGGACATGGATGAAGCTGGAAACCATCATTCTCAGCAAACTAACACAGGAATAGAAAACCAAACACTGCATGTTCTCACTCATAAGTGGGGGTAGAACCATGAGAACACATGGACACAGGGTGGGGAACATCACACACCAGGGCCCGTTGGGGAGTGGGGGGCTAGGGGAGGGACAACATTAGGAGAAATACCTAATGTAGATGACGGGTTGATGGGTGCAGCAAACCACTATGGCACATGTATACCTAAGTAACAAACCTACATGTTCTGCACATGTATCCCAGACCTTAAAGTGTAATAATAAATAAAAAATAGGCTGGGTGCAGTGGCTCAAGCCTGTAATCCCAGCACTTTGGGAGGCTGAGGCAGGTGAATCACAAGATCAGGAGTTCAAGACCAGTCTGGCCAAGACAGTGAAACCTTGTCTCTTCTAAAAATACAAAAATTAGCCAAGCCCAGTGGAAGGCACCTGTAATCCCAGCTACTCGAGAGGCTGAGACAGAGAACTGCTTGAACTCGGAAGGCAGAGGTGGCAGTGAGCTGAGATTCACCACTGCGCTCCAGCCTGGGCAACAGAGCAAGACTCTGTGTCAAAATAAATAAATAATAAAATAAAGTCCCTTTGCTATGTAAATACTCTTTAAAAATATGAATTTGAAAGTTTTATTCAGAAGGTTTTTTGTCATTTATCAATAAGTACTTTGAAAAGATGATTGTTTTATTTTTAATGATAAATCAATATCATTTTAAAATGATAGTCAGAAAAAGATTGTCAGATTAAAATCTTGCCAGCTCAGTAATACTCAAAGAAGGGCAGGAGAGAGGTGATAACAGAGGTGATTTAAATCAGCAATTTTGACCAAAATACGATAACTGAATCTGAATTGGGCCCTTTGGCATAGAAGTTAAGTCTTCAGGAACAGTGTGATCCTTTTGTAGAGCTCACACTGAGCAAGCAGGGACATGAAGAGGCAGTTTCTTTGGAGGCAGGAGACACAGTCCTAGCTCAAAGTTCACAGACGGTGGCCTCCTGCGGAATGACATCAGCAGAACACCTTCTCCTGTGCAAGCTCAGGCTTCGGAGAGGCCCTTCAGAAACCTCAGTGGACAAAGCCCAGGCCAACTCAAGGGCTCCCACTGTGTCCCCACCTCCTGTGACGCTGGCCTGTGACCCTTCTGCATGAGGCTGCCCTTGCCAGCTCTTGCCCACAGGCTGAGTGGAGTGAGACTGGGGCTTATTTATTAATAAACGAAAATGCAAAGGCAGTTAACCTGGGTCGTAAAACTAAGCAAATCGAATTTAAAACAGAAACAACACAGGACGGCGTCCCCATCCTGCCTCTCCCCAACCCCAACGCTTTCCAGTTTTGGAACCAAGTGTCAAGTCAGCACACTTCAGGCCTCTCTGCAGATACCCTCAGCCTATGTAAGAAAAACAGCCCCTGCTATTTAGTGTTCATCATTCAGGTGAAGTATTAGTCCCTGAGTTCAGCAAAACCTACAGACCCAGTTACCTGTACACAGTCACATGGAAATATGACCTGTCCTCCCGCCTGCTGTGATGATGTGTGCCCACTCTTAAGGCCTGGGCACCACCCACATTTGGATCTGATGGAAGCAAAGTGACAGCTTCAATGCGAGCAAGCAGCCTAGTTAACGGTGGGGGCACCGAGTTCGGCCGTGGAAGCTGTATTTCTCTCGTACCCCGACTTACCCGTTCCACATACAGTTCTGTTCTCACCTCACATGTATTTACCAGGGTCCTCACTCGCTTTCCCAGTGCTGACATAGAGTAGGGGTTTGCATCTGATGTATGGAATTGATCAAGCCTGATCCTTCTGGGCCGCAAGACATGAGCGGACCTCCCTCCGAATCACACGAAGAAGTGCAGGAAGCTTAGGGGAAAGCAAGCCTCAGGACAGGGCCGTCTGCGTGCCACTCAGCTAGTGAGTGCTGGATCACCTTATTCCTGGAGAAAGGCTTTGGTGCTGAGAAAACAGTGACTTGCTCGGCTCTTGCTACAACTGAAGGGCTTAGCTCTTTTACACTTTAAAATGTGGGATAGGCAGCACAGAGGTCTTCCAGGCCCTCCTGGGGGGAGCAGGACTGGACAGAGTCTCAGCCCTGCTGTTGCATAGATGTGCAACCACGTGCAGTTTACCCAGGCTTCTAGAGCCCCAGCTTCCAAGCTGGCAAAACGGCTGCAGTACACTCACTGTGCAGGACTGCTGTGCTGTGAGAGGCAGTGTAAATGTGGCGCTGAAGCTCTGCTGGGCACGGGGCGGGTGTACACTCAATGCCTCTAGGTGGCTTTACCCACTGCCCTCCAATAGAATTGCTTCTTCTTGGGCCATTGAAAGCACTGCAGACATTTCCTAATGATAAACTCTTAAGCACTGCTCAAAGAATGCATTGTCTTGTTTAGAACTTTTAAGCCTGATACATTCATAGTGGAGCAAAAATCTGATATGATTTCAAAATATGTAAAATACTCAAAGAAGCTGTGCAGCATCTATATGTGGAAGTATTTATTCCCAGCTCGTGTTTGTCACATAGAAGAGTCTGGTTGTTTTTCAGCCAGCATTGATCCTGGGTATTGGCATCTAAATCTCCAAGTGATTGCTGTTCCCTCCTGGGTTTGCTTGGCACAATTGGCTGAAGGCAAAGGGAGAGGGGGCTGAGAAGAGGGACTAGAAAGAACTTTCCAGCTAAGATTTATGCTCTAAGAGCCATTGTCTAGTGTTGGTTCTAGAAAATAATTTGGTAATAAGCTTTCCTTTTTTTTTTTCACTAGAATAATTTTGGAACCAAGAGTCAATTTGACACATTTCGGGCCTTTCTGCAGATATCCTCAGCCTTTGCAGAAGAAAAACAGGGTCTTTCCTAAACTGGGGGAGGGGAGTTCCAGATCCACAGATCGATGAAAAGCCTAGGATATTTCAGACTGTTCTGGCAGAAATTCAGCCCGTGTCTGGGGACAGATACTAAATTATTTTCAGGCAGAGGATCAGCAGTAGCCCAAAAGCTTCCAGACTTTCTCTACCTGATTAGTATTCCAAACTTTTTCAATTTAATTAGCAGGAAAGCAAAACAGAAGGTGGTGGCTGGGGCGATTTCCCAAAGATGGGAAGAAATACAACCAATCACTGATTTGTTCTTTCCTCCCGAAGCCCTTTGGTCAAAGAGCTCCCATCTTCCCTTCATGTGAATCCACAGGAGAACTCTGCAGAGCTGAGCTCTTCATCTTAACCTTCTCTGGCCAAGCCAGGGGTTAAGGTTCAAATCCAGGCCCTGGCACACAAGTTGGGTAAGAGAGCTTCATGGAAAAGGCAACACACCTCCCACATCCCTTCCAGCAATGTTTGCTGAATTCATTTTTTTTTTTTGAGACGGAGTTTCATTCTTGTTGCCCAGGCTGGAGTGTAATGGTGCAATTTCAGCTCACTGCAACCTCCACCTCCTGGGCTCAAGCGATTCTCCTGCCTCAGCCTCCCACATAGCTTGAAGTACAAGCATGCGCTACCATGCCCAGCTAATTTTGTATTTTTAGTAGAGATGGGGTTTCACCATGTTGGTCAGGCTGGTCTTGAACTCCTGACCTCAGGTGATCCACCTGCCTCAGCCTCCCAAAGTGCTGGGATGACAGGTGTGAGCCACTGCGCCTGGCCTGCTGAATTCTTCTAACGTCCATCTGTGTTTGTACTGTTCAGTACACTGTTCCACAGACAGTGTCCATCATTACTGTCACTGGGGATGAAGTTAGAGAAAAAAGCTACCCCAATCCAAAGCATGATTCCTGTGGGTCACAAGAGGGCCTCCCTCTGAATCATACAAAGAATTGCACGAAGCTTAGGGGAAAGCTCTCCTCAGGTCAGGACTGCCTGCGTGCCACTCAGCTAGTGAGCTGCTGAATCACCTTATTCCTGGAGAAACGCTTTGATGCTGAGGAAACCGACTTGCTCTGCTCTTGCTACAACTGAGACCATCTCTGTAACACTAAAGGAAAAACAAATATCGCTCTCATTTGTAAGTCATTGCAAGAAGAACACAAAACTGCTGCTGGTTCTTTCCTTCTGTGACGCGCTTTGGCGGAAATGGACACACTGTCATTGCTTTTTAAAACGGTTGTAGCCAGACCTCAGGCATTCTCAGCACTGACCCCTTCCTGCTAGAGGATTTCCAAGGGTTGGTATCCGGGTGGCTCCCAGGTCCTTTGCGTTTTCAGTAGAGGGCTTTTAGTGTATCTGGGAACCCTTTCCTCGGGTTCAATAATTATCTTTTATTGGCTTGGTAAAATGGTGTTGAACTTAATCAGCAACACTGTGCTAAAAATTAGTTCAAAGAAAGCTTTTAAAGAAGGTTCCCTTACTTATAAATCAAGTCCTCCGTACCCCTTCTCAGATTGCTACAAAGGACGGCCAGAAACCACGTTGCTTGGTTCCTACCGAGAGGTTACCTCCATCAGGCCGGCACTGGAGAAGAGGGTCCGCATGGAGCCTGGGAAGGAGGGCAGAGGTGAGGGATGGGGAGGCGCATTCTTACCCTTCCGGGCCTGCTGGATGTATCTTGCCAGCAGCGCGCCCAGGTGCGCTCGGGACTCGCCGTCCGTTCTCTGCACGGCCCTCAGCTGCCTTCGGGGCGCCTCCTCTGCCCGCTGCAGCCCGGAACCCGCGGGTTCTCCGGGAGGCACCGGCTGCGTCAGGGCGCCAGCAGCCAGGACCGCCATCAGCACGCACAGGCCCACTCCGGGGTTCATGGCTGCAGGGAGCAAAGGCGGGGGAGGCGTTAACGGAAAGGCTGGGCGTCCGAGATTTCCTGCGGCTGCCGGGCACCCAGAAGCCGGCTCAGGACCAACACAGGCGCTCCGGACCCGCCAGGCCGGCGCAAGCACGCGGGCCAGCCAAACGCGGACCCCAGCCGTAGCGCGCGCGCCCAGGCGCATCTGGCTGGTCTTTGGGAACTCCGCGTCCAGAGACCCTGTTTTCTGCCGTGTTCAGCAGGAGGAATGTTTTCTGCTTTTCTAAAGTTTGAGGAAGTGTTTGTAGAGTGCCTCTCTTCTAACTGAAAGACGAAAAATAAAACCCCAAGAGATTAAAAATAGTGTGGAAAAAAAAGTCCTAAAGGGAAGACTCCGTGGGAGAAACGAGAACACTGGCGAAAGGAAGCATCTTTCCAGATGGCTAACAAGCTTTCAGCATGGAAATGCAGCAAGTGGTGAGAAAGCGCAGCACAGTTTAAAATGTAGGAGCAAGAAATAAAACCCGTATTTATAAAGTTTCCTCAAAGTGTACGTGGGAAATGGCAGTAAACCACTACGCAAAACATAGGCAGGTTTTAAAATCACAGTTGTGTGCCCAGCATTCGGGCTTCCAAAGCCCCGCTGCATTTTAGAATGCTGGCGGATAAAACACCCGCAAGTTTCCATCCGGAAAGCCCCGAATGAATTTAAGTCTTAAAACCCTCTGATATTTTACTGGAAAAGACTGCAAAGTCCCCTGCACCGCTGTGTTAACAGACGGCAAGCATCAATCTGCGTGCGAACCCCAGCAAATGGTAGTTCGTCCCTTACTTGCAAAAGATCGATGCGGGCTCGTGAAAGGCTCTGAAGCAGCTCTGCCCACCCAGACCTCACTTTTAGATCCAGAGCCCTGATTTCTGACTTTAAGAAATGTCCCTGGAGCTCTCGGAGGGAAGACGCAGAAAACAGAAAAGCCGGATGGAAACGGGCGCGCAGCTGAAACAGCATCCTTCAGACACAGGCCGCTGGGCCCCCCCGCCGACGAACCGAGGGACCTACCTTCTGGATCAGGGCGCAGCTGGCCTGGCGTTTCCCACCGGAGCAGCCCGGCCGCCGAGCCAAGTTCAGGGCAAACGAGCGGGCGCTGCCTCTTAAATAGCCCCGCCAGGCGCGGGCGGCCAGTCCCGTGTCTCCCCAGCGCTGACGCAGACGGGCGGCCACACGCGCGCAGAGGCGGCGGCTGGAGGTGGCTCCGGGGGGAGGGGAGATGGTCCAGTGGGGTGCGGTTAACCCCTCTCGGGCGGGGCGCCCCGTGTCGGCGTCCCTCTTGGTCAGAGGAGCTTCGCCCCTACCCTTCCCTGCCGCCGCCCCCCTGCGCGTTCCAGGGCGGGGCTCTCGGAGGTGGGAATCTGGAGTCTGGCGTCTCCTCTGGGATGGAGAAGCTGCCGCGAGTTTGGTTCGCTCTGGGGACCGGAGGGGCCAGAAAGGAGACCTGGGGGCGGGAGGGGGCGGACCTGGGGCCGGGCTGAGCGTCCGCGAGGCGCGATTCCGAGAGGGCGGGGGCGGCCCCCACCCCGGAGCGTCCGAGGCGCGGGACTTCACACCTGTGTGCGCTCCTTCGCGGGAGAGAGGAGGCCTGGGGTCTTCACCTTCTTCTCAGCCGGGTTAAAAGCCCTCGCAGTTCTCCAGGCTCCCCAGGGCCACTGACCAGGTCAGCGAAACGGCTCCAGCCCGGCTGGCTGTGGCTTCCTGGGCTTCTATTTACCCAGCTGTAAAACGGGGGTGACAGCATCTGGCTCTGCTCGGAGGAATCCGGTTGGGATAAGGGCGTGTTTCCTTCCCGGGCGAGGGTCCTGGGATCTTGCCCTCCGCACGTCCTCGAGCTCGGGGAGACCACGGCATCCCCGTCCCTGCTTCCGGAGGCCTCACACCCGGGCCAGGACCCCCAGAACTCAACTGAGCAACCTGCAGATGAGACCCTCGCCCCTCGTCACTCGCCCGTCGGGTGGAGGGAAGGGAGGCCCCTAGGCTGCCGTGCGCCCTTCCCTCTCTCCCGGCTTCGGAGCTAGCCGACCCGGAGCCCCTCGATTGTCTACACCCTGAAGCCCTTTGAGTTCGAGTCGGCTTGCCGGTGCTCGAGTTCGCCGCGTCCCTGCAAAGGCGCTGCCAACCCCATTGCACAGATGGCAAACCGAGGCCCCAGGACGAGCAGCGCCTTGGCAAGGAAGGCTCCACAACGCGCCCCTCTCCGTGCGCCCAGGCCGCCCAGCCTGGGACCTGGAGATCTCCAGGCATCCCTGAACCCTGGAACCTCCACTCCTGTCCTTGTCTTTCCCCCATCGTCTTAGGTGCAAGGAGAAAGATTTAGAGGCGCTTCTTTTAAAACAGGAATGTGTATTCCGCCCTGGAATTCCCTCTGGAATGGGGAACTGTGGGACTGTGGCAACGGTGGGGTGGGGGTCGAGTGGGCGAGGGGAGGGGAAAGTGTGGCCCGGAGGCGCCTCCGGTTGCAGCTCCACTTTCTAATCCTGAGACGCAGCTGCGTTTCTGCAGCCTATGGGCAACATGTTTAAAAGAGCTGATTAAATGCTCCCTGCGGTTTCCCCACGAACATGCTAAGGTTTGCCTAGTTCAGTTGGAAACACTAGTCTTATTTATGATTGTGGCAAGACGTACCTGGAAACACAATCTTATTACTGATATACTCCCAGAGCTTCTACTTCAGTAGGTCTGAGGAAGGGCCCAAAAATCCGTTTTTTTTTTTTTTCTTTCTTTCTTTCTT
>NW_022437083.1:1585466-1589635 GCF_009761245.1 Sapajus apella
TTCCTTTCTTCTTTTTTTTCTTGAGACATAGTCTCACTCTGTTGCCCAGGCTGGAGTACAGTGTCGTAATCTTGGCTCATTGCAATCTCTGCCTCCTGGGTTCAAGCAATTCTCCTGCCTCAGCCTCCCCAGCAGCTGGAATTACAGGCCTGCACTGCCATGCTCAGCAAATTTTGACATTTTTAGTAGAGCTGGTATTTCACCATGTTGGCCAGGTACCTGCCTTGGCCTCCCAAAGTGCTGGGATTACAAGTGTGAGCCACTGCACCCGGCCAAGAATCCACATTTCTAACAAGTTCCCTGGCCATGTTGAAGATGCTGGTCCACCAAGCACACTTTGAGACCATTTCTACAGAATTTCCCTACCTCATGCCATTTACTTGACTCCTGGCCCTTGGTCCATTTAATTCGTGTTTATTCAGCACTTACTTTGTGCCGGGCCCCAGGGATTCAGTATGAACAGGAGCTGACAATATAATAGGGAGATGAAGAAAGTCAGTGGATAAGCACCTCCCCATGATTCTGATATTTAGGGACCACGGAGCAGAGATGGTAGGAGGTAATCTTGGAGAAATGTGTTGGTGAGGGGGGTGCTAGGTGGCCATATGGAAGATGCCCCAAGAGCAGGGGAACTGGAAGGGGGGGCTGGTTAGGAGGGTCTCAGGGCTGGGCAAGCAGGACCAAGCAAGGTAGATTGATGTTTATGATAATATGCCATGATGAAACCTATTCATTATTAGGAAACATGATGAACATCAGGCAAGTATTAAGTGTTCATCAGAGAACATTCAGAAGACAAAAGGAGAGAAAAGAAGAAAGATTCCAGCCTCCCAGGGAATAGCCTCTTGCTGCTCAGGAAACTGGTAGAGGGAACAGGGACTTGGTGACTGAGGCTGACCTTGAGTTTCCCGGCTGGGAGACAAGGGTGGGTGGTGGAGTATTACCCAAGACAGGGAATTCAGGAGGAAGAGCAGGATTGGAGTGTGGCCGTGGAATGGGTAATGAGCCCAGGATGGGATTGGTTGGTCGTCTGTGCATTGACAGTCCAGGAGGAGGTTGGGGGCTTTTGTCTTGAGCAGCAGGACACTGGAGGGGTGGACCCAGAGTCTGGCATGTGGGGGGTGGCTGCCAGCCTGGGAGTTAGAGGAGAGTCGAGGAAGGCAGCTGGCAATGGGTGGCAGGCTGCCTCTAGACAGACCCCTGAGGAGTGACAGTGTGAAGGAGTGGGTGGAGGAAAAGGAGCTGGTACACAACCAGACATGTGGGCCAAGAGGCCCCCGTGGAAATGCCAGTGCAGATCCCAGGTGACAAGAACCATCAGAAGCTGAAGAAGAGCTTATGCAGCGGGCCTTTCTCATTTACAGTGAAGCTGTAGCCGCGTGCCTCTCAGGAGTGGAAGTGCTGAGCAGGAATGTGTGATAGAAGAGCTGCTAGGAAAATGAAAAGGCATAAGGGATCTGAACTCCTTGGCTGTAGTCATGCCTTTCCCTTGGTACAGGGCAGCGGGTACTGATTATTCTATCGTCCTTAAGCAAGTTGGGCCTGGAGCCGGCACTATTCCTATAATCCAGGTGCATACCTGCATTAGAGATAATCCACTTGTTCACTAAATAAAATGGGCTTGATGCGTCCTGAGGCAGACGCCTTCGGTGCTCGTCACCACAGCTCCACGCTCTGCTTCTGGCTCCAGCTGCAGCACAGCCAGTCCGGACAGTTTTCAGCAGACAGCACTCCCACTTCTGGCTTCCAAAGCATCCTTCTCTGCTTAGCTCCTTCAAAGTTCAGCCCCTGCAGAGGTTCAGCCTGGAAGCATGGGTGTAACTCCACAGAAGACAATCTTCAGTCAGTGGGGAATGGGAACCCCAGTCTCTCTGTATGAACCATTCTGGAAGCTTCTAAAAACTTCTCAAAGGTCCTTTGCCTGTAGCGGTGAACTTGATAATCGCTCTCTCTCTCTCTCTCTGTCTCTCTCTCTCTCTCTCTCTCTCTCTCTTCCTAGACAGGGTCTCACTCTGTCACCCAGGCTGGTATGCAGTGGCACAAACCCAATCTCCTGGCTTAAACAATCTTCCCACCTCGGCCTCCCTAGCAGCTGGGAATACAGGTGCACGCCATCATGCTCTGCTAATATTTTGGGTTTTTTTTTGTAGAGATAGGGCCTCACATGTTGCCCAGGCTGATCTCAAATTCCTAGGCTCAAGTGATCCTCTTCCGTCTCCCGAAGTGTTGGGATTACCAGTGTGAGCCATCAAGCCCCAGCTGATAACATCTCTTTAGTTGGTTTTTCTTCCTTCTTCGTCTTATTGGTCTCATTTCTTCCTCCTCTTCCAAATAAATGACATGCCCTCAAGTCTGTACACTTCCAGGCAAATTCCACCAAAGATGCCAGCCGTCTTTCAGGAACTGCGGGGATTCAAAGGTGGGCGAGAGACAAAATCCCTGTGGTTATGCTGTTTCCATTCTAGTGGAGGAGACAGACAACGTGAAAACACATGGCAGGCATGGACGGTGAGGGACGGGCACACATGTTTTCAAGAAAAGCAGAGTAGGAGGAGGCTCTGGGGAGGACCGGGCAGGGACCCCCAAATGAACGGACACAAACCGCTGCTGGAGGGCACCCCGTTAGGCTCTCTGCTGTGTAGATCTTGCTATTATGTACGTTATGGAGAAATGATTTTGCTTTTCAGTCCAAGTAGAGAGAAAGGAAGTTGTATGGGAGCTCAGCCTGTTTGGAGGTTGTTTTGTATTTCATCCAGTGTGAGACGGTCATTAACTTTTCTCCCAAGTCCATCCTCTTGCCTCAGAAAAGGAATGGAAAGGCAGCGCCCTTCCCACCACCACACACCGTCCGCCATCACGGACTGAGATGCACCGGCTGGTTCCTGCCCTGATCCCGAGAACGAGAGTGGAGGGCCCCCTATCCAGAAGCTGCATTTGAAAGAGAGGAAACCTATGACTGTTCACTGCTCTGGAGTCTAGAAATCCCCTTCTGATTGTGGTGAAATTAATTTTAGTGAGATCTTGTTCAGAGTTGCAGAGGTATCCCCTAAGATCAGTCCCTGAAACAGATATAGTTTCAATACATTACTTTTCAGTCAGGAGACCTATCTCAAAGACATATGTCCGTTTTGTATTTGTAGAAAACTTAGCGGAATTTCCAGGGACATGCTAGAGCCTCCTGATTTATTATTCATAGAATTTAAGCTTGTTACAAGCAACCCCTATTTACCAGAGGGCAGGAGGCTATTTGCTGTGATCAGAAGTGTGATGGTTTATTTTGGGGATAACCATTATTTTTTTTTCTCCTGAACATGTATTAAACATGCTGATATTTGTCCTGGAATATTTTAAATGTTCACATAGCCAGTATCATCTGCCAGTATCTGGAATTATTTGACTGAAAAGAGGGAAGTAGCTATTGTCATTGGGAAGCGTTGCCTTTTCCTAATGATGAATTTCCTCAGAATATCTTGTCACAGTTTGTGTTCCTACAAAAGCAGAGCCTGAGACAGCACCTGGGTGCAGGTAGTGTGTTTGGGGGTGATTCCAGGGAAGCAGGAGTACTGGAGAAGTGAGGAGGGGAGACTGAGGCAATGAGTAGAGTGGATGCCTGCTGTGGACCCAGTCCCCTGAGGACTCTCTGAGATACCTCGTGGACCATGCTCGTAGCCAGCCTACCTGAGGCCAGAGGGAGAGCTGGGAGCACCAACTCCCATTTCCCATTAGTTGAGGGCTGTTCGGGCACGTGTTAGCTTCCCCTCACTTCCAAATAGGCCTCCCTGCTCCTGCAGAGCCAGAGAAAGCTCTCGGGTGGAGGAAAGAGAAGCAGATGGCTGAGGTGGGAATGGCTGCAGGAGAGGGAACGTGGAGGGGACATCAATAGTGACTGTGTTCCTGTCACCTCAGGGCGCTGTAACAAATACTGTGGACTGGTGCCTTAAACAATGGACATTTATTTTTCACAGTTCTGAAGACTGGGACATTTGACATTAGGGTGCCAGCATGGTAGGGTCCTGGTAAGGGCTCCTTTCCTGGCTTACAGATGGACTGCTTGCTGTATCCTTGCGTGGCAGAGAGGGGGAGGTTGGGGGGAAAGCGTAGGAGGGAAAGGAAGAAAGAGAGAGAGAGAGAGAGAGAGAGAGAGAGAGAGAGAGAGAGAGAGAGAGAGA
>NW_022437083.1:1589645-1591916 GCF_009761245.1 Sapajus apella
AGAGAGAGAGAGAGAGAGAGAGAGAGAGAGAGAGAGAGAGAGAGAGAAAGGAAGGGTGCTAGCTCTCAGTGTCTCTTCTTTAAAGACATTAATCCCATGATGAGGATCCTCCCCCATCTGACCCTTCCAAAGTGTCCACCTCCTAATGCCATCACGTTGGGACTTAGGGCTTGTACAAGAAAATCAAACCTCAGGAAATCACAGGACCCCTAAGCTCATTATGTCAAGGGGAGAGGGAAGCCCAGAGACAGAGCCATGCAACACCCCCTTTCTTTTTCCTGAAACAAACAGCTACAGAGAAGCAGATGGCTGAGGTGGGAATGGCTGTGGAGGGGACATAAAGGAGACACTAACAGTGACTGTGTCACTGTCAACTGAGGGTGAGCTGGCAAAACACCACGGACTGGGTGGCTTAAAAGACAGACACAATCCTGTTTTCACAGCTTTGTACGTGATCCAAGTTCCCACAACCATGAAAGGCCTTCCACCTCTGGATGGCCACCCTCACAAATTGCTCACAAGGAAACTCTTTGCAGGCCCTTAAATCTTTCAAGATACATATCCCCCCTTCAAGATACATACACCCCCTTCAAGATACATAGCCCCCCTTCAAGATACATAGCCCCCCTTCAAGATACATAGCCCCCCTTCAAGATATGTAGCCCCCCTTCAAGATACATAGCCCCCCTTCAGGATACATAGCCCCCTTTCAAGATACATATCCACCCTTCAAGATACATATCCCCCTTCAAGATACATATCCCTCCTTCAAGATACATATCCCCCCTTCAAGGTACATAGCCTCCTATAAAACAAGCACATACCAATTGTGACTTTAGGTCTGTAAGCCAAGTTTAATTCCTAAAATTAGTTCTGTTCAATCTCATTCTGACAATGTCATTTACAAGCTTATCTTCCTGGGTATAAAACACTATGATACAGTCTGGCTATGTCCCCATCCAAATCCCATCTTGAATTCCCACATATTGTGGGAGGGACCCAGTGGGGGGTAATTGAATTGGGGGGCAGGTCTTTCCCGCTTTCCCGTGCTGTTCTTGTGATAGCCTCATGAGATCTGATGGTTTTGTAAGGTGGAGTTTCCCTGCACAAGCTCTCTCTTTGCCTGCTGCCATCCATGTAAGATGTGACTTGCTCCTCCGTGCTTTCTGTCATGATTGTGAGGCCTCCCCAGCCACATGTAAGTCCATTAAGCCCCTTTTCCTGGATAAACTACCCAGTCTCCAGTATGTCTTTACCAGTAGCATGAAAATGGACTAATACACAAGGACGAGATGAGATCAGTCACTCTTCCACCTGCCCAGAGATGGCTGCATCATCAACTTTTCCCCATACTCCCTCTTTTCAGATGTTTGCCTTGTCTTAGGTAGAGTGTAGGTTTGCTGGGTACGAATCAGAGCCTCACAAGCAGGCAGCCTTTTGCCTCACTGCCTACACCCTCCCCTTTGTTTCTCCTGCTTGCTCTTTCCCCTTCAGTACTGAGTTTCCTGGAAAGGACACATTGCACACCCTTCTGTGACTTGTGCTTTTCCCAGGTACATCCTTGAACGCTGGTTCAATAAACCTGTTCTGGGATTTAGGCACTTGCCTTAGTCACTCACTTTTTGGTTAGCAGTTTCAACATGTGAATTTGGGGGGGGACACCAACATTCGGCCCACAGTAGAGTAAAACAGCCCTGTAGATTGGAAGACAGTTTATTAGTTCACTGGCATTTCTATAAGGCTGGTGGAATAAAGGAATCCTAAATCTGGGGTGGACCTTGAGGACCCTCTTGTTCAAGGGTCACGAATTCCACCACCACCCAAGGGAGAGAAGAGGGCTGTGGGTGAGAGGAACAAGAGAAAAAGCACAGAGATCATGGGCAAGTGAACTATGGGTGGTGGTGGTTAACCTCTTGAGGCACTCTAGGGGCCAGAGCAGAACGTGGGCCTCAGAGCCATCTCACCCGAGGGCATGAGGGTGCCTGTGTGTCTACACTCAACTCCAGTCACTCACTGCCTGAGGGCAGCTCCTAGGGCATTCATTCCCTAGCACTTCTGGCCCACCTAGGTCCAGGCCCCAGTGGAAGCCTTCAGAGAAGAGCTGCAGATGCTGGCGACTAGAAGCTGGGCCTGCAAGCACCACAATGGTGAGGCCCCAGGGGACATGAGTGGGGCAGCCACGGAGCCACTGTGCCACCCTGGGGGACATGGGTGGGGCAGCCATGGAGCCACTGTGCCACCCTGGGGGACATGGGTGGGGCAGCCATGGAG
>NW_022437083.1:1591926-1604527 GCF_009761245.1 Sapajus apella
ACTGTGCCACCCTGGGGGACATGGGTGGGGCAGCCATGGAGCCACTGTGCTTTCCCAACACTGCATGTACTCAGTGTTAGAGCTCACCATGTTGTACCTTCATTTTCTACGACAGGCTTGGGACCCAGTTGCTCAATGAATATTTCCCGAATTAACTCTTCATCTGTATGAACCTCTCACTGCCATCTGACATGCTGGAAAGCAGAAACTGTGATTTATCCACCCAATGCAAAGATTGTGCTGGACACATGTGAAGTGACCAAAAAAGTTCACCAAATGTGGCTATTAGTTCATTAGTTTAGTTGACTGGACTTACAAGATGGATAGCTGTGAATGAAAAGCCATTTGCTGACCCTTGACTGAATCGTGGACTCCCAGTTAGCCACAGGAATTGTTCTTGGCACCATTTCATTTAGCCAGGGTTATAAAAGCCACCAGAAATGGAAGGCCACCTCGTGAATGGATGACAGGACTGTGAGGTCAGCTCCTAGCCCATTGAGCTCTCTGCAGAAAGAGCCTTCCATTTGCTTTGCAAACTAATATTGAAAATCCAAAGGAGGAAAGGTAGTTGCTGGGGAAACCAGCACCAGTGTCCTCGGGCTGTTGCCTGGCTTACTTTCTTTTGAGGAAGGTTTGGAAGACGCCTCCATGGCTCTACTTGGGAAGTGTAAGCAAACAGTGAGACTTGAATTATTTGAAGGGCAGTCTGGGAGTCTTTGCAGCCCTGCTGCTCCAGCTTCTCTCTGAAGCTGAGGTCCCCTCACAGCAGAGGGCAAGTCTGTGTCCCCTGGAATGGTCCCAGCTCCCAGCAGAGACATCTCCAACCTGCCTGGTGCCCGCATGGTGGCCACTGGCCCTGCTTTGAGCTAAGGCTTGGGGACAGAGCTGTTCCAGGACAACCTTATCAGAAAAGGTTCATAGTTTTAAAATTTAAAATAAAATGGTTTGAGTAAGTATTAAGTGCACATAATTCAAAACTTAAGAGGTACAAAGGGGTACAGAGTGAAAATCAATTTTGCCCCTCATTCTTGTTCCTCCAACATGTAGAAGCAAGGAGTGCTTTAGTGTTTAGTAAATTCCTCCAGATAAAGTCCATGCACATACAAACAAATCAATAAGTATCAAAGAAACAC
Source organism: Sapajus apella (assembly GCF_009761245.1). NCBI lineage: Eukaryota > Metazoa > Chordata > Mammalia > Primates > Cebidae > Sapajus > Sapajus apella. The sequence continues at coordinate 1,593,060 of NW_022437083.1, forward strand.
ACACACACACACACACACACACACACGTGCACACACATACAGTCTCCAGATTGAAGAATATAATACAAAATGTTCTCTACTTTGCTTTTTTCACTTAAAATATGCATTTGAGGTGGGCCACTTTACACTGTTAGCGTAATTCTCCCTCAATATCTGTAAAATATTCTACTCTATACATGGACCTGAATTCATCTAGCCAGGGCCCTATTCATAGAACTTTATGTAGTTTCCAGTGTTTTCCAATTATAACCAATGCTGCTTGAATATGCGTCATTCCACACATGCACGAGTTTACCTATGGGGTGAGTTCCTAGAAGTGGAACTGCTGATTTAAAGCATGTGTTCATTGAACCTGTTGCGGAATATTGCCAAGTTGCTCTCTGTGGCAGTTGTTCCTAGCTGTCAAAGAGAGCATCTTCATCTTTTTTTTCTCAGCCCTTTTATTATAGAATGTATTTTATATTTCTATTAGTCTGTTTTCACACTGCTGATAAAGACACGCCCAAGACTGGGAAATTTACAAAAAGAAAGAGGTTTAATTGGACGTACAGTCCCAGTGGCTGGGGAAGCCCCATGTCATGGCAGAAGGCAAGGAAGACAAGTCACATCTTGCATGGAAGGCAGCAAGCAAAGAGAGAGCGTGTGCAGGGAAACTCCCGTTTTTTAAAACCATCAGATCTCCTGAGACTCATTCACTATCACAAGAACCGTGAAGGAAAGACCCACCCCCATAATTCAGTCCCCTCCCACTGGGTTCCTCCCACGATGTGTGAGAATTGTGGGATTTACAATTCAAGATGAGACTGGAGTGGGGACACACAGCCAGACCATATCAATATTCACATTATATTTCTTTTTAAAAATATCATGATATAGCATCAAAGATAAACAAAGCTGGCAGTAGTCAAAGAGATAACAGATTTCAATCAGTAATATATTATTGCAGTAGGGAGGAGAGTCAAGCGTGAACTGAACTCAACCTTCAGTTTGTGTAGAGGTGGCTGGATGTTTCAAAGGGGGAAGAGGGAAAAGGAAGGAGGGTAAGCAAGCAGGGTCTCAGCAGAGTCAGGGAAGTGAAAAATTATAAACAGTGGGACACGGTGCTGGGGGGAGGTGCAGTGGTCCATTTGGAACCCATTTGGGTTTGTAAACTGGTGCTTTTCAAAGCCAGGCTCTTACCCTCCCACAGAGTCTGGGAGACAGGGGTTCTGCGCCCAGGTGTTGGCTGGAAAAAACAGTAAATTCTTTTAGCGACCTTGAGTTTTCTCAGGGAGGGTCTTTAACAGGGAAGGGAGGTAGGGTGATCCTAAGAATGCGGCCTTTAGCTGTTATAAACTATGTGAGTGTTTGTTCAAGTCTTCATAGGCCGAGGTTGATGCCTAGTTGAGGAGGAGCCCAGCTAGAGTTTGGTCAAGGAGACAGCCTTTGTCAGTAGGTATATTATAATCATCATACATGTTACTTTAGGGCAATAAAGGAAGAATACAAAATACCTGTTGTCAAGAGGGGCTGCAGAGTCAGTGGGGCCAGGCTGAAGAGTACAGACATCTAAGGCCTAATCACACTCCACCTGTTTCCTGCCACCGTGACTCAACCTGGGGAAAGCAGAAGAGCCAAAGTCTGGCTCAGGGATGGAAGGCAGGGGCTTCGGCAAAATGGGCTGCAGTGTGGAGGTCTAGGGGAACAGGGCCGGAACAAGGTCACCAAAACAGAGAAGTGGTGTAGAAAGATCACTGAACTCACATCTCTTCTTCCTCTTCACCATGTTAATTCTTGACCATTGGGCCAGACCACACCAACCAATCTGTGCTTGGCTTCTCCTAGGCAAGCCCAAGATCCAAGGGTCCCAGATTTCAGCAGGGAGGTGGACAGTGCCATCCCTGGAAGTTCTCTGGAGGTCCGGGGTTTTAGAAAAACAAAAAACAAAAGCAAGTTTGGAGCTCCTTTGCATAGGGATAATGCTGAGCACTGCTCAAAGGGCATGTTGGTGGGGAAGTTACCAAAATAAAAAGAGAAAAAAATTTCATGCAAGAGCAATGGTATTTGGATGGCAGGAATTTTACCATGAAAGTAAAAGTTCTATGTAGATTTTTGCAACGTCCGTTCCTTAAGGAACAGCATGAACCTCCAGCATGTGCAACGAAGCGCTAGACGTGGGCAGCCGGGAAATGAGGGGTCTGTGCACGTATTTTCCAGGCACCCAGAGTGACGAGGGAAGGAAGGAGACTGTTTACCATCTTCCTCAGCATCCCCAGAGATGGCTGGCAACAGACGGGCCTCCAGATGCATGCAGGGCTCTGAGTGCTGGGCCCAGGGTCTACTGAGAACTTGAAGAGGAGTGTGAATGTGATTTTATCTGCCAGATTGCATTTCTTACGTAAGTTGCTGGAGCTTGAAGTGGAGAGGAAAGAGACTCAGTCTTTATATTTTGGGTCTCTGTCTTGCTTTGCGTATCTCCCTTCAGCCCCACCAGAAAACCAGACCCTGAGAAGAAGATCCAGATGCAGGGGGTGTATTTGGGGAAGCGTCCCAGAGAGCTGAACTCAGGGGGAGGAAAGTGTGCCAGGAAAGCGAGAACAGTCAGCAACGTGTCAGTGACAAGCAGGTCACTGCTGGTGACAGTGGGGCTCAGTCCTGCCAGGGCTCCTCTGAGAAGTGGAATGAACGCCCTGGATTTGTCCCAAAGGAGCATTTATCCACGTCCCTTATCTCCTGTTGTTTGAGGCTTATCCCAGGAGGCAGAGTGCTAAGACAGGCAGAGGGGAAAGGGGCTGCTACTCAGTGTGGGAAGCCAGCAGCCTGTCTCAGCTGCAGGTGAACCAGGGTGGGCGGAGGGGCCCTGGGGTGCAGATCAACACTGTCTCCCACAGCCCCTAAGCACAAACTTCAGGAAAGACTCTATTCTCAAACTGCAAAAACACACAAGTGCAACTCTGTTCTTCATTTTGGGGAAACATGTGCACAAAGACATACAAATATTTTCCCTGGAGAAATGCTCAAGAAATGTGTTCTTTTTTCCACGCCAGACACTGTTCTCTTTCCTCTCTGACCCTGGGAATTTCACAGTGAAAATGATACTAGATTTGAGTCCTGGGTCTCCCATCCACTCTCTGTGTAACTCAGAGCAAGTAACTGCGGTTGGGTGGCCCTGCATTTGCACAGCTGGCAAATGAGGTGGGTAGGAATCACTCCCTAGACCACTGCGAGGTCTAAGGGGCTGAACTATAGCCATGCAGCCATGGGAGGTGGGGCCTCAGGATCAAGAAAATCTGCATTTTCAGTCATTTTCCACATTCAGCTCTTACAGCAAAAAGACTGGTCTCTGAGTAGGAAGTTGAGGAAGACGCAGCCCACGGAGGTGGCCTGGAGTGACAGGCACCTTGGGACTGTCTGGGTTATGTGACTCCACCCCAAGGCTCTGCAGTGCCATCCCTCACTCTGTCCTGAGAACAGTGGCTTCTTGAGGTAAAGGCAGCAGGAAAACAACCCGAAAAGCTCAAGTCCACTAAAATGGTAACGTTGCAGGGGGTTTATTCTGGGCTCCCTGGACGACCCCTTGTATAACGAGATGCTAATTTTAAAGATAAATTATGGATGCAGAGAGCAGGAGAGAAAGTGCAGCTATTTCTTGGCAACCCTAATTGCTGCGAGAGGTGCCAGGCTGCTAAAGGCGTGCGCATGTACTGTGCACACAGCCGAGAAATTCAGAAGCCGGGAGCGGGGCTTGTTATCAGCCAAAGCCCTGGAGCTTACAAAGCAATCTGTTTTCCTTGAGAAGACACAGATGGGCCTAAGACACAGTTGGTTTAGAGAAGAAGCCGCTGGTTTGACGGATGTGTTGTGTTTCTTTTTCTTCCACTCTTAACTATTTTCTTTCTTGCTTTAAAAGGGACCGTGCCAGAGGCAGTGTGACTGGGAAGAGCTTGCCTTCACACAGCAGGCTGCATATATTACCATAGACGCTTTACTAGACGCTGGGTTCCCTGCCCATGTCTTTTCTCTACTGGCCTGACTTCCAGCTCCCTGCCCCTGTGACTCTTTGCTCCAGTGTTCTTTCTGGTGCGGGGAGCCGGGTTTCAAGTGCTGGAAGATTAATGCACCCTGGGAGTAGCCCTCTACCAGTAACTAATGGGAATTGGTAGACAGTCACCAAAGCTCTCCCACCCTTCCAGAAGATGACAGGCCATGTTCTATGGTGGACAGTCACCAAAGCTCTCCCACCCTTCCCGAAGATCACAGGCCGTGTTCTATGGTGGACAGTCACCAAAGCTCTCCCACCCTTCCAGAAGATGACAGGCCGTGTTCTATGGTGGACAGTCACCAAAGCTCTCCCACCCTTCCAGAAGATGACAGGCCATGTTCTATGGTGGCTCCTGGAGTTTCCCAGCAGGATTCAGCTCCAAGAGCCCTTGGTGGTAGCATGTGCAGAAATGTGCCCTTTATTGGTGGAAATTCTCTGCCCTATCTCACCTCATTTTCAAAGCTGGGATCACCTCCCAAATAAATCACTGGCCCTCAAAGCCTTTTCTCAGCATCTGCTTCTACGAAGACACAAACTATGATGGTTGAACTTTCAGCTTCCATCAGCTTGAGTTGTGTTCCAGAGTTTAGAATATTTTTCATGTGTATTACCCCTATCCACAGGCAATGAACCTGCTGCTGTCCACAGGAAATGAACCTGCTGCTGTCCACACGCAATGAACCTCCTGCTGTCCACAGGCAATGAACCTCCAGCTGACCACGTGACTAAGAGGCTTGCACAGTCCTAGGGTCCTTGATAAATGGGGCAGTGGTGTTTGGCTTTGAAGATTTTATTTCAGCCAGGGGCCAGGGACTAATGTGTGGATGTGAGCACTAGGACTTACCTTGGCAGGTTGAGAAGGCTGCTTTTATACAAGTTGATAAACCATTTGCTGAATGCTTCATGGCCCCTAATGTTCCCTCAGCGGTGGCCTCACCCCAACATCCAGACCCGCATACTTTCTTTAGGACCATCAAACCGCCTGATAACCCCCAAGTGCACGTTCTTTTTCCTTGAATCAGAGTGATATGGTTTGGCTCTGTGTCCCCACCCAAATCTCATCTCAAATTGGAATCTCTGCATGTTAAAGGAGGGTCCTGTAATCCCCACCTGTCAAAGGAGGGATATGATGGGATCATGGGGGCAGTGTCCCCATTTTGTTCTCGTGATAGTGAGTGAGTCCTCACAAGATCTGGTTTTAAAAGTGGCAATTTTTTTCCTGTATTCTCACGTCTCCCTCCTGCCACCATGTGAAGAAGGTCCTTGCTTCTCTTTTGCCTTCTGCCATGATTGTAAGTTTCCTGAGGCCTCCCCAGCCATGTGGAACTGTAAGTCAATTAAACCTCCTTTGGTTATAAATTACCCAGTCTCAGGTAGTGCCTTTACAGCAGTGTCAGAATGGACTAATATAGGAAATTGGTGCCAGGAGTGGGGTACTGTTATAAAGATACCCAAAAATGTGGATGTGACTTTGGAACTGGGTAACAGGCAGAGGTTGGAGGTTCCTAAAGACCTGTTGAATGGTTTTGACTGAAATGCTGATTGTGTTGTGAACAATAAAATCCAGGCTGTGGCCTCAGATGAAGAGGAGGAACTTACTGAAAATGGAGTAAAGGCACTCATGCTATGCTTTAGCAAAGTGACTAGTGGCATTTTGCTGCTGCCCTAGAGATCTGTGGAATTTTGAACTTGAGAGATGATTTAGGGTATCTGGCAGAAGAAATTTCTAAGCAGCAAAGCACTCAAGATGTGACCTGGATTATTCTGAAAGCATTCCAACGTATGTGTTCACAAAGAGATGTTTTGAAATTGGAACTTATGTTTAAAAGAGAAGCAGAACATAAAAGTTTGGAAAGTTTGCAGCCTGTTGATGCAATAGAAAATAAAAACCCATTTTCTGGGCAGAAATTCAAGCTGGCTGCAGAAATTTGCATATGTAATGAGAAGGCAAGATAATGGGGAAAATGTCTCCAGGGCATGTCAGAGATCTTGCTGGCAGCCCCTCTCATCACAGGCCTGAAGCCTAGGAGGGAAAAATGGTCTTCTGGGCTGGACCTAGGGCCCTGCTGCTCTGTGCAGCCTCAGGACTTGGCACCCTGCATCCCGGCTGCTGCCATTTCAGCTCCAGCTGGTGCTGAAAGGGGCCAAGGTACAGCTCAGGCCAAGACTTCAGAGGGTGCAAGCCCCCAGCCTTGGCAGCTTCCCTGTGATATTGGGCCTGGGGAGGCACAGAAGTCAAGAATTGAGGTTTGGAAACCTTTACCTACATCTTAGAGGATGTATGGAAATGCTTGGATGTCTAGGCAGAAGTTTGCTGCAGGAGCAGAGCCCTCATGGAGAACCTCTGCTAGGTAACTGTGGAAGAGAAGTGTGAGGTTGGAGCCCCCACACAGAGTCCCCACTGAGACACTGCTTAGTGGAGCTGTGGGAAGAAGGCCAGTGTCCTCCATCACCCAGGATAGTAGATCCACTGACAGCTTGGACTGTGTACCTGGAAAAGCTGCAGACGCTCAACAGCAGCTCGTCAAAGCAGCTGGGGCAGGGGTTGCACCCTGCAAAGCCACAGGGGTGGAGCTGCCCAAGACCACGGGAGCCCATCCCTTGCCTCAGTGTGCCCCAGATGTGAGACAGGAAGTCAAAAGAGATTATTTTAGAGCTTGAATGACTGCCTGGCTGGAATTTGGACTTGCATGGGGCCTGTAGCCCCTTTATTTTGGCCAATTTCTCCCATTTGGAATGGGAGCATTTATTCAATTCCTGTGCCCCTGATGTATCTAGGAAGTAACTAACTTGCTTTTGATTTTATTGGCTCTTGGGTAGAAGGGATTTGCCTTGCCTCAGATGAAACTTTGGACTTCGACTTTTGGGTTAATGCTGGAATGAGTTAAGACTTTGGGGGACTATTGAGAAGGCATGATTAGTTTTAAAATGTGAAAACACATGAGATTTGGGAAGGGGCAGGAGTGGAATAATGCAGTTGGCTCCGTGTCCCCACCTAAATCTCATCTTGAATTGTAATCCGCATCTGTTGAGGGAGGGAGGCGATTGAATCATGGGGGCAGTTTCCCCATACTGTTCTCATGATAGCAAGTGAATCCTCACACGATCTGGTGGTTTTAAAAGCGGCAGGTTTTTTTCTCCTGTATTCTCACGTCTCCCTCCTGCCTCCATGTGAAGAAGGTCCTTGCTTCTGCTTCCCCTTCTTCCACGATTGTAAGTTTCCTGAGGCCTCCTCAGCCATGTGGAACTGTGAGTCCATTAAACCTCCTTTGTTTATAAATTACTCAGTCTCTGGCAGAATCTTTACAGCAGCATGAGAATGGACTAATACACAGAGTCACTTGTTTGGATTGTAAACTAAAAATAAAATCCGAAGTCCCCTACCTGACTGAATGGAACCCCTGTTGGCCAAAAAGACCCCAGAGAAACCTTAAAAACTGAGTTTTCCCATGATGGGATGGGAAATTAGACACGCCCCATTATGTCCACTCCCTTTTGCGGTTAGCAACATCAGTGTTAAAATAACCATGAGGGCCCAGGCATAGTGGCTCCAGCCTGCAATCCCAGCACTTTGGGAGGCCAAGGTGGGTGGATTATCTGAGGTCAGGAGACCAGCCTGTCTGACGTGGTGAAACCCCATCTCTACTAAAGACACAAAATTTAGCTGGGTGCGGTGGTGGATGCCTGTAGTCCCAGCTGCTAGGGAGGCTGAGGCAGGAGAATCACTCGAACCCAGAAGGTGGAGGTTGCAGTGAGCTGAGATTGTGCCACTGTACTCCAGCCTGGGCGACAGAGTAAGACCTTGTCTCAAACACAAAACAAAACGAAATAAAACAACAAGAAAAAACGCCCATCAGGCTGACAGAACAGGCTCTTTATAGCAATAGGATACAAAATTAGGAACAGGATCTGAGGCCATTCCGGGCAAGGGTGAGGCCACTCCCTGCCCCGACACTTAAAGAATAAACCGTGTTTCAACTGCCATGGGGTCTTTCCTTCTCCCCAGCAGCTAAAGAGGCACCGACCTTGACATAAGCAGTAGTGAACCAATCCACAGCTCATCCACTGCCAAGTGCTGACCACTGACCCCGTTCCACCAGCTTGATAGGACGAGAGGCTCATTTCAGTGACTTTCTCATGATGAGTAGAGCACTGGTTCTGGCTGGACACAGTGGCTGCACACTTGAGTACCTTTGTGTCCCGAAAAAAGCTTTTGATATATAAGGCCTAATTGTAATATATTTAAATGTTTAGTCTCCACCTCAATGCTTGCATCTAGATCCCCTTAATGAATATTCATAGCTCATTCTTTTTTTTGAGACGGAGTCTCCCTGTGTCACCAGGCTGGAGAGCAGTGGTGCGATCTCGGCTCACTGCCACCTCCTTCTCCCGGGTTCAAGTGATTCTCCTGCCTCAGCCTCCCAAGTAGCTGGGACTACAGGTGCACACCACCACACTCAGCTAATTTTTTTTTTTGTAGAGGCAGGGTTTCACCATGTTGGCCAGGATGGTTTAGATCTCCTGACCTTGTGCTCTGCCTGCCTTGGCCTCCTAAAGTGCTGGGATTACGGGCTTGAGCCACAGTGCCCGGCTTCATAGCTCATTCTTAAACTGGTGAATATGTGTGTTGAGCCAGCCTGTTCCGCATGAGGCTCCTGCCTAGCCCCTCCTTCTTCCAAGCGCCTGCTTCTGGGCTTTTATCAGAGGCTGTGTGTCTTAGCTTGTCAGAATGACCATCTTTCAGGCCATAGCCCTTTATAAGAAATAAAGCTCTCCTTTCCTGATTTACGAAGACCATGGGATTTTTTTTAGTTATCAGAACCAGTCATTCTCAGTGTGGGTCCACTGATCCTTCATTTCAGAATCATCTAGGATGCTTGTTAAACAGGCAGAGCCTACTGCCTCGGAATCTCTGGAGGGAGGGCCAGGATCTGCTTTTTAACCAGCTACTGGAAATGTCTTAGGCTGGACTCAGAAGCCTACCTGGGGGAGCCAGACAGGCACAGGACGCCAAGGAAGGGTGTGGTCTCCGACAAAGTCCCATCAGGCCGAAGTCCCAGCCTGAGGCTGCAGGGGAGATCCGTGGAGCTTGAGGCAGTGGGGCTGGGCTCTCCTGCTCCTGAACTCGTCAGTCATTGGCTAAGGGCTGTCTTGGGGTACTTTGGGTTCTCTGCAGGTGCAGACAGAGACTCCCATAGCCTGAGCACAGCCCTACAGACTGAGTCACCCATGGGAGCCCTGGAAGTGTGCGAAGTAAGAGGGAAGGACAGAGCAGCAAAGGGATCCCAGGGCCTCTGAGCAGAACGCAGTGTCCACTGCAGCAGGTGACTAGACCTTAGGATGCTGATTCTCATCTCCCTTCCCATCATGGAGTGGGGCTAGGGAGAGGTGGGCTTTCGTTTAGTAATTCCAGATGGGCTTGGCTCCTAGCCAGCTCCTTTTGAGATCGCTCTGCCACTGAGACGTGCAAATTTGCCTTATCATTTTTTTTGTAGTTGTGTGGTAGGTAATGTTTAGTGTACACCCCCACACACACACACACACACACACACTTGCAGAGCATTAGAGAAAGCATAACTGGGTGAAAGCTTCAAAGCCTTTTTCTGCTGGAAGGGAATGGAAGCCCCAGGGTGTAGTGCCTGTTCCTCCTCTCCTGGCAGACACTGAAGGGGACATCCCAATCCCCTACAGGTTTCCAAATGGAGAGGCTGCTTGCAATTATTTGAATGCTGGGAGAGACACTCCACAGGCTTTTATTTTTAAGCAGTTGTTTTGATGTCAAGCAGCAGGACTGTTCTGGGGAAACTAGGCTCATGATTATTTCTTTTTTTGGTGGAAGAGAGATTGTGTCTACATAAAACAAATGAATTGCTTGGAATCATAAGGGGGTGAGAGATTACTTAAGGGATACAATGGATGTTATTTGGGTGATGGATACCCTAAAAGCCCTGACTTTACCACTACACAATCTATGCATATAACAAAATTACACTTGTACTCCATAAATTTACACAAATAAAAAAAGAAAAAGAAATGAATTGCCGGCTGGATGTGGTGACTCACGCTTGTAATCCCAGCACTTTGGGAGCCAAGGCAGACAGATCACCTGAGGTCAGGAGTTCGAAATCAGCCTGGCCAACATGGTGAAAACCATCTCCACTAGAAATACAAAAATTAGCTGGGCTTGGTGGCGAGCACCTGTAATCGCAGCTACTCAGGGGGCTGAGGCAGGAGAATCACTGGAACCTGGGAGGTGGAGGTTGCAGTGAGCCAAGATTATGCCACTGCACTCCAGCCAGATAGAGCAAGACTCCCTCTCAAAAAAAAAAAAAGAAAAAGAAAAAGAAAAGAAATGAATCGCCAAGTTGTTATGAAAAGGAAAAAAGAGTGGATACATTTAGGAAAGGGAAGGAGGGGTGCCAGGTGCCACAGGCTTCGTAACACATCGTCCCTCACTGACACTTTCATCTGTGTCCAAGGGCAGCCACCTCTCAAAACCGCTCCTTGGAAGGACTTGTCAGTGAGGTTGACGAAGCCTCCGTGCGGCTGGCACCTGGTCACCTCTGTCAATGAAAGCAGGCTTTACCTTTCAGGGAAAGTGTGCAAACAGACCCTTTTCTAGGGCAGCTTCCAAAATGTCTGATGCTTTATAGTTCAATTTTGAAAGCTTTGAAAATGGAAATTCTGGCTGCTGGACTACTTGAGTATCCATCAGGTCTTAGAGGCTCTCAACTTTCTGGGTCAAATCAGAGGTGAAGTTACCTTTTTTCTCAATCTGTATAGCTCAGGTCCTCATTGACTCTTACTGGGCTGTTATCCAGCCCTCTGCCTCCTTTTCTCCCTCCCTCCCTGCCTTTCTTCTTTTCTTTAAATACCTGTTGCTGCATAACTAATCACCCCAACCTGAAACTGTTAGGGAACTCTTTCTGGCAGTGACCTCCGTGTTCTCCTGACAGTGACCTCCGCCTTCTCCTGACAGTGACTTCTGCGTTCTCCTGACAGTGACCTCCACCTTCTCCTGACAGTGATCTCCGCGATCTCCTGACAGTGACCTCCACCTTCTCCTGACAGTGACCTCCGCATTCTCCTGACAGTGACCTCCGCAATCTCCTGACAGTGACCTCCACCTTCTCCTGACAGTGACCTCCGCATTCTCCTGACAGTGACCTCCGCGTTCTCCTGACAGTGACCTCCGTGTTCTCCTGACAGTGACCTCCGCAATCTCCTGACAGTGACCTCCACCTTCTCCTGACAGTGACCTCCGCATTCTCCTGACAGTGACCTCCACCTTCTCCTGACAGTGACCTCCACCTTCTCCTGACAGTGACCTCCGCGATCTCCTGACAGTGACCTCCGCGTTCTCCTGACAGTGACCTCCGTGTTCTCCTGACAGTGACCTCCGCAATCTCCTGACAGTGACCTCCACCTTCTCCTGACAGTGACCTCC
>NW_022437083.1:1604537-1606865 GCF_009761245.1 Sapajus apella
CCTTCTCCTGACAGTGACCTCCGCATTCTCCTGACAGTGACCTCCGCGATCTCCTGACAGTGACCTCCGCGATCTCCTGACAGTGACCTCCACCTTCTCCTGACAGTGACCTCCGCGTTCTCCTGACAGTGACCTCCTCGTTCTCCTGATAGTGACCTCCTCATTCTCCTACTGCAGGGTTTGCCCACCTGCATCTGTCCTCTCTCGGAGCCTGAGACCTGGGGCCAAGCCAGAGTAAGCACATTTAAAGAAGAATATTTCTGGAACCAGGTGCCTCTCCTTCATCCTACTCACTGTTAGCTACATTTTCAGCCCTGGAGTCTCTCCCTGGAGCCTAAATTTTCAGCCCTGGATCCTCTCCCTAATTTTTATTCCTGTAACCCTTCCCTGTCAGCTAAATTTTCCAATTGCCTTTCACACTTGGCCAAATATTGCCAAGAACACCTGAGGGCACATTCTCATATCCCTTCTTCAAGCAAAAATTAGGGATTGAGTGAGTTCTGAAAAGCTAGGAATCCATGGTTCTGAAATCCATAGTTCTGAAAAGCTAGGAACCCCATTTTTCATGATGTTGAGGAATCAGGTAAGGACCAAGCCTGCTGTGCTTGAAAAATGGGGTACCAGCTGAGCTTCCCCCACTTTTCTGGGATAGGACATCTGCAACCAGTTGTTAGTTCACTGTCCACTTTGAGGTATAAGCTTAGCGTTTATTTCTCACCTTCTCAGACAGTCCTTTGGATGGAAAGTTTTTTTGTTTTTGTTTTTGTTTTTGTTTTTTTGTTTTTTTTTTTTTTTTTGGCAGATTCTTTGCCACCCAGGCTGGAGCGCAGTGGTGCTATCATGGCTAGCTGCAGCTTCAACCTCCTGGGCTCAAGCGATCCTCCTGCCACAGCCTTCTGAGGTGTGTGTCACCACACTTGGCCAATTTTTGTATTTTTTAGAGAGGTAGAGTTTTACCATGTTGCCCGGGCTGGTCCCAAACTCCTGGGCTCAAGCTGGAAAATTATTTTTAATTAAAATGGCAGATTATACTTGAAAGGGATTTGGATAAAGAAGCATGTGTGCTGGGGAAGAACATTCTTTTAGTCATGAGTGCTTAGGCTTTGGTGTCAGATAAACCAAATTTTAAACACCTGCTTTGTCCCTGTTGGCTCTGTGGCCTTGCCTGTGTTACTCTTTCTGATCCTGTTTTTCATCTGCAAAATGAGCATTATAATGACACCTACTTTTCTTGGTAGCTGTCAGGGTTAGATCATGTACATGAAGTTCCAACATATAACCACACATCATCAACGATGACCATAATCATTGAAAATTAAGGCTTGCTATTTGCTTGTTGGGATATCCTGAGTCTTTCAAGTTTTTTGGAAACTTGAAAAGTCAAAACCCACTTTTAGGGTTGGCTCTAAAGTCTCACCTTGCCTAGATCATTTCCAATTTTAGAAAATGCATTTAAAGCCAGTTTTAAAAGGTCTGGATCGTCCACGTATGTTTCCAGGGTTGAAGGTTGGAGAGAAAGTGTGGCATTGTGTCATGTGCAGTGGTTCCCCAGTAGGGCTCAGTCTAGAGCTGGGAAGTGTCTGCTCTTGCTTCCAAGAGCGGCTACGAGTCCAAGAGAGACATCTTTGCCCCTCATCATAGGGCAGGGACATACACAGCAATCACTCACTTTGAGAAAGAACCCTTAGCTAAAGTCAGTCCTTACAGCAAAGGGCATACATTTAGGATTACTTACGCTTTCCCAGTAGGGTGTGTGTGGTGAGTGCAAAGAATGCCCACACTGTAATTATTTTCATTTTATGAGAAGTGTGCTTAAATAGTAGTCCAGTTTATAAAACTAGGCCAACTAGCAGGTCAATGGTGATACGATTTTGAAGTGTGCTTGAAGTTGTCCAAATGGGAACAGCAGTTAGAGGGCCTTTTTGTGCGTATTATTTCCTTTGGATATGGCTCTGTGTCACATATGCATATATAAAAAAATTATATTTACCATATTTTGTAAATTCTAAGTCGTACTTTTTCACATGGTAAGATTATGGAAATCAGGACATGTGTCACCATCTAAGGCACCTTACGGTCACCGGAACTAGATGGTCTGTGGCTGTCATGGCCTGGAGGCACGCAAACTTGGCCTTGCTCGTACATACTGACGTCACCTAACCTGAGTGAATGTTGGCCTGGATGACAGAGTGAGACCCTGTCTCAAAAACAAACAAACAGCCCCAAGAAACCCAACAAAAATAACACTAAAAAAATAGCTCTGGGTACTCAGGTGGCCAAGCAGCGCCCTGTGGTGGGTAAGAGCTCAGGTGACCAGGGCAGTGAGCT
>NW_022437083.1:1606875-1614570 GCF_009761245.1 Sapajus apella
GCAGTGAGCTCAGGTGACCAGGACAGCGCCCTGTGGTGGGTAAGAGCAGACTCTGGACCCAGACTGCCTGGGATGAGGTGCTGATTCTTCTCCTTAGCTGTGAAAATTACTTATCCTTTCAGAGCATTCATTTTGCCATCAGCAAAATGAGGACAAGAATAATAGTGTCTTTCTTTTGGAGCTATCGTGAGAATTAAATGAAATAAATGTAAAGTGCCCTTCTCAGTCCCTGACACAGACTAAGTATTGTTTTTTAAATGATTTCAAATTTTCTAGCATTCATCTCTCTTTTTTGTGGCCTTTGGAAGGACCCCTGTATCTCACGAGTGGGGTTTAACCATACTTTGACAAACAGTTGTCTTAGGTAATTAAGGTAACTTGGTGCTTAATGGCCGCATGCTTATGGAAAGTTTACCCAGGTTTTTGAATTTGTTCAATCTCTCATTTTCCTCTAAGGGGAAAAATGTGAGATAGTGATTAGGCATGTGTGTGTTTGGGGTGGGGGAAATAAGTGAGAGAGAAAAGAAGAAAAACTCCACAATCAAAATATGGCTTTACTCCTTCCATTGCTTTTAAATTAAAAACATTTAATATCAGCTTTGAGGGGGACTTTTTAAAAATGTGGATCCAAATCTTTCTCTTTTTCCCAGCTGTCAGGAAAGTGTGTGTGTGTGTGTGTGTGTGTGAGTGAGTGTGTGTGTGTGTGGTGTGTGGGGGTGTGTGTGTGTGGGTGGAGGTGTGTGTGGGTGTGGATGTGTTTGTGGGTGTGGGTGTGTGAGTGTGGTGTGGGTGTGTGTAGGTGTGTGGGGGGGTGTGGRTGTATGTGGGTGTGTGTAGGTGTGTGTAGTGTGTGTGGGTGTGGGTGTGTGAGTGTGTGTGTGGGGGGTGTATGTGGGTGTGTGTAGGTGTGTGTGGTGTGTGTGGGTGTGTGGGTTTGGGGGGGTGTGGGGGTGTGGGTATGTGGTGGGGTTGTGTGTGTGTGTGTGTGGGCATGTGTGGGTGTGTGTGGGGTGTGTGTGTGTGTGTGTGTGTGTGTTTCTGGGTGAATGTTTCAATTTTTACTGACTTCCTTATCTTATAACCCTGGGTGGCCAGGATGCTCCTTGAAATTAAAGTAGGTCACATTGTTTATGTTGTTCATGATTTGAAGATGCTATCTGAGACTCTATTCTGCTTTTGGGGTTAATAAAATAATATTAGGCTGCTTTATCACATCTTAATAAAGTTACTTATTGTTGAGCCAGGCAGAAATATTCATGTAATGAAAAACCAACCGTGTGACAGTATTTCTCAGTTGAAGCAGGGATTTTCCAATGTGAATGAAACAAACCATGCAGGTAGGCGTGAAGGTACCATTTTCTTAAAACCTTGTCTTAATTTTCATCTAGCCAGTGCAGCCTTTCTAGTCACCTTAGACCGTGATGCAACTCTCCTTGTTTACATTTGATTAGCTTTTAATGTATTGTATGCACTTCTTTCTTTCTTTCTTTCTTTCTTTCTTTCTTTCTTTCTTTCTTTCTTTCTTTCTTTTTCTTTCTTTCTTTCTTTTTTTTTTTGAAACAGAGTCTTGCTCTATTGCCCAGGCTGGAGTGTAGTGGTGCAATCTTGACTCATTGCAGCCTCCACCTCCTGCAAGCAATTCTTGTGCCTCAGCCACCTGAGTAGCTGGGACTACAGGTATGCACAACCATGCCCCTCTCATTGCTGTATTTTTAGTAGAGACAGGGTTTCACCATGTTGGCCATGCTGGTCTCAAAATCCTGACCTTAGGTGATCTGTCCACCTTGGCCTCCCAGAGTGCTGAGATTACAGGTGTGAGCCACTGCACCCAGCCTGTATGCACTTTTTAGTTTAGACACCTCTGACCAATTCCTGACAGCAGGGAGCGTGTTTTATATTCCTTTCTTATCTCAGTGTCTACAACATACAACCGTGCCTGGCATACAAATGTTTGGTGCTGTTGATGCATTTAAACCTATATTTATTAATAGTATCATTATTAATTCCAATTAGTGTCATTTATTCAAGTATTAATGAGACAGGTTGTAACCCGCAAAAGATATTTATTGTGGCAATTTAAATTCCCAGTTGGTTGATACCCTAAATGTAAAATTCATTTAAGATATATTAATCTATCTGTAATAAACGAGTCATTTAATACTTTGTCCACATTTGTGCGGAGTTCATTTTGGAGTCACACAGGCTGGGGGCCAACATCTGACCATGATTCTTAGCTATGTGGCCTTGGGGGAGTTCATTTCCTCTTTTCTTTTTGTAAGTTTTTGCTTGAAGGGCTTCCTTTTTTTCCAAAGGGTGATAGGTAAAATGTAAAAAGTGTAAATTAGGAAGATATAGCTACATTTACAACCAAAATCTATAGACACATGGAATGGAAACATAACAGATACATACAGTAGTGAGCTGGGGGGAAAGGTACAGGCATGGGGCCTCCAGCGGCAGAGACAGGCAACAGCAAGACTTCACACTACTCGAGGAAGTGCAGGCTAAAATTGCTCCATACAAGGCAAGGCTCCAGATCCAGGCCCACTCATGCAAGCCACAAGCCGGGCTGGGGTTCCCTTGCCTAAGAAACAAGGTGAGGAAGAAAAATCATTCCCCATCATTTCCAGGAATTATGTCTTACTTAATCTACCTTCCCAGGGTGGGCAAAGTAAGCAGACAAAACTTCACAGCCAGGACCTGACCAAGCCTGGGTAAATGAATATGCAGAATCTCTAATATCATCATAAGGCAGCTGGATGTCCTGGGAGGATGAGTAGAGGCAGCAGCAAACCAGTTAGTGGGAAGTAATTAACTTGAGGGTTGGAGAGAGAGGGAGAAAAGAGAGGAAAGGCACATCACTTCAAGGCAGGCTATGAAACGAATTTGAATACACCTGAGGAAAAGCAAATTCTAAGAAAATCAGCAATACAATCAATAATCAAGAGATGAATTCATACCAGATAAAATGAAAATACAGTTGACCCTTCAACATATTGGGGTTAGATACACTGAACCCCCCCAACAATGCAGTCAAAAATCCACGTATAACTTCTGGCTCCCCGAAGGCTGAGCCAACATTGATTGGAAGCCTTATCAGTAACATCAACGGTTGATAAACACATATTTTATAGCCATATGTATTATATACTATATTTTTACAATAAAGTAAGCTGGAGAAAGAAAAATGTTGTTAAGAAAATTACAAAGAAGAGAAAATGTATTTACTATTTATTAAGTGGAAGTGGACCATCATAAAGGTCTTCATCCTTGTCATCTTCACTTCCAGTAGGCTGAGAAGGAGGAGTAAGAGGAGGGGGTTGTCTTGCTGCAACAGGAGTGTTGGAGACAAAAGAACATAAGTGCACCTGTGCAGTTCAAACGTGTGTTGTTCAAGAGTCAACAGCTACAGAGCAATCTGAAAGCTACATATGCTAAGAACTCTCAAGAGATGAATAAATAGCTGTAGAATGAGAAATTACTGAACAAAAACAAACAGAAATGAGACCAGGTAAATATGCTAAGAACCAAGTAGAAATCTTAGAAATGGAAAAATAAGGTCACTGAGATAAAAATCCAATAGACAAGACAAAATCTAATATTTTATTAAGCACTTGGAAATTAGTCCTAAAGGAGAAACCCAGAATGTAGCACAGAAAGAAGGAAGGATAAAACACCCACACACAAAAATAGGATAGTTTGAGAGTCAATATCTAAAAGGAGTTCCAGGCCAGGTGCAGAGGCACCCACCTGTAAGTCCAGCACTCTGGGAGGCAAAGGTGGGAGGATTTCTTGAGGCCAGGAGTTTGAGACCAGCCTGGGAAACAGCAAGACTCCGTCTCCACAAAAAGGAGAAAAAAATATCTGGGCATGGTGGTGCACCTATATACTTATACCAGAAGCTGAGGCGAGGGGATTCCTTGAGCCCAGGAGTTCGAGGCTGCAGTGTGTGTCATCACACCAGTGAACTCCATCCTGAGAGACAGCGTGAGACCCTGTCTCTGAAAAATAAATAAGTAAAAGGAGTCCAAAAATTGAATTAGAAAAATGCAGAAAATTAATATTCTAAGAAAATACTTAGGATTTTCTTGAATTAAATAAATACATAAGTCCTTGAATTTATAGTGTGCACTCAAAATCATGCAGGATAAAAATAAATCCAAATTTTATCAAATGTGTAGACACATTTGATAAAAACTGCAGAACATTAAGGATGAGGGAATTAAAAATTTTCAAAGAAAGAAAAGAAAGTCGTGCAAAATAACTATAATAAGCTTGACAATTAGTTTCTCCATGGTGAAAATATTAATGCATTTCAGGAAACAATAGATTAATATCCTTAAGGTAATGAGGAAAAATAAATGCCAATTTAGAATTGTGTCCCTAGCAAGGCCCCGATCCTGATGTGGGTCTCCAGGGCAATATCAAGCCACTCATCCCTTCCCCAACCCACATCATGTTAACTGTCCAAAGATTTACTAGTGGCCTGGGAACCCAATCATTTAAATCCAAGAAAAGGATGACAAGACATCTCTCTCTGACTGAACTCAGGGCAGTGAGAACCTCACAAGAAATTATCTAGGGCGAAATGGACTGGAGGGGAACAGAGGACTTCTCAAACTCAGCGACCATCTGAACTGAAATAACCAAAGCTTGGAATCCACCAGTAAAATTAAATCTGGCAATCTTTCTAGGACTTTCATCACTTCAAGTTGTTCTCGCATAACTTTTCTTCAAACTTTTGTCCTTACTATGTTTGATCTATAGGAATAATAGTAGGACAATAGGATAATTAACTTTCTTCACTGAAACCCTTTGAGACTACCCTCTGTTTCTTGCTGAGACCTGGCAGTTCTTCCCCTAAACCAAGGGAAAGTTAGGAGTGTTCTGTGATAAAAGGAATGAATGGAACCAGGGTGGAATACCACCAGCAGTTTGTCTCTCTGTCTCTTCTTCTCACATTTCACTCTAGACCTGTTTTTTCCACTTGGCCAGAGACACAGATACATGCATAGCACACGAATAGAGCATTTAAAACAGGATCGCCTTGCGCTGTCTAGTTTCAGCACTGCTGTGGAGGACAGTTCCTTGCTGCGCCTGTCGCGTTTCAGCACCGCTGTGGAGGACAGTTCCCTGCTGCGCCCGTCGGGTTTCAGCACCGCTGCGGAGGACAGTTCCCTGATGCCACTGGCTTCCACCCAAAACCTCAGGCTTTCACATCAAAGGCAGGAGATTACTTAGCCAGGTGCAGGCACATCCCAGAAGTACAGGGGAGTTACCACTCCCAATCCTCAATCAATACTTGATGAGATCATGCCCCTGGTCCTTTTTTGGGGGGAAATTGGAGGCACATTTTACATAGCTCCTCAGAGAGGACGCAATGGATTGAGTCCCAGTCGCCCAGAAGTTCACTAATGTCATGTGTCTTAGTCCTTTTGCACTGCTATCACAGAATTCCTGGGACTGAGTTGCTTATTTAAAAAGCCGAGAAATTTATTTCTTACAGTTCTGGAGGCTGAGAAGTCCAAGATCAAAGCACCAGCATCTGATTAGGGCCTTCTTGCTGTGTCCTTAGATGGCAGAATGCAGAAGAGGGGAAGCAGAAAAAGCTCCCTCCATCAAGCTCCTTTATAAAGACACCTAATCCCATTCATGAGGGGGGCCCTCATGCCCTAACCACCTCTTAAAGTCACTGCCTCTTAATACTATGATGTCCCTGGCAACACTTGAATTTTGGAGGGGACATATTCAAACCATAGCACCATTAGTTGGCTTGTCTCTGACTGTCTTACTTTCCCGTTTCCTCACATCTGTCTCCTGGGATCATCTCACAAATAAACCTCCTCACCCAAATTCTTGTTTGAGGGTCTGTTTTTCATAAAACCTAAACCAGATAGAGAAGTTTTCATCTTTCTGGTACAGCATATGGTGTGTCATCTTCTGAGAGGAAGGGAGAGAGGTCACAGTAGGGTGACTCAAGGGAGGTGAGAAGCATCGTGGGGTGGTCGTGAAGGGGTTGGTTGAGATTGGAATTCATCCTCTTGAGGAGAGTCCAGCCATGCAATGCTAGGTCCACGTGGCCCAGGCCGGGAGAGAGCAGGAGGTGGTTGAAGGATGGAAGATGTGCAATGGGAAGAACCTCCAGACACTGCTTCTGGCTGTGGGTTGAGATTAATTTTCTCCACATCACTTATTTTGGGACCCAGGCTGGATGGGAAGTAGCTTCCTGGGGAATGCTGTCCTGATGACAGATGGCAGAAACCCAGAAAAACAAACTAAACCATGCAAGTACATTTAATGCCTTTGGTTGAATGGGCATATGGCACCTCTACTCACATTCCAAGTCACAGATCAAACCCAAAACCAGTGAAGCAAGGGTGTATACATGGCCAACAATAAAGCCTTGGCAAGGACAGCAAAGGATGGTGATCAAGTAACACCATCTACCTGTCCAGCCTACAGAAGGCATGCAGCTGCTTATCCCTTCTTCCGTAAAGGCACAGGGACACCAAGTGGTGCTCTCTGATGACTGACTGTATCTGCCACATCCCAGCCCCAAAACAGCCACTAATGCCAGTTTTCCATGTGTCAGTCAAATACAAATTCCTGAAGTGGTCTTTAAATCTGTGTTCTCACATCCTTTCCAATCAAGCCTAAGCTTTATATTTCTCTACTTGGCAGTCAGGATATAAAACAGGGCAGAGGGAATGACATCAGAGTTCAGGATTTCCTTCTTTTCTGCTCTTCTTTGAGTAGAATAATTTTGCAGGAGGCACGTCTCCTCCTTTACGTCTGAGGTGAGAACTGGTTGAATGCCCCCTGACACTATGGCATCACTGGGGTCCCACGAACCGTCTTGATGGGAGTGTAGCCCAGATGGGAGATGCGCCAAAATACTTTCCTCATGACAAACAATGCATGTGGCATCTACATCACCAGATTATGTACACACACACACACACACACACACACACACACACACACAATGTTTTTTTCCTCTTTTTTCCCATTATTGCCTCAGTGGTTGATATGTTTTGGATCTGGGTTCCCACTCAAATCCCATGTCAAATTGTAATTCCCAGTGTTGGAAGTGGGGCCTGATGGGAGGTGACTGGATTAGGGGGAAGTCTCCAGAGGTTTAGGATCATCTCCCAGTGCTGTTCTCATGATAGAGTTCTCACAAGATCTGATTGTGTAAAAGTGTGGGGCACCGGCTGGGTGTGGTGGCTCACATCTGTAATCCCAGCACTTTGGGAGGCTGAGGCGGGTGGATCATGAGGTCAGGAGATCGAGACCAGCCTGGCCAACACAGTGAAACCCCATCTCTACTAGAAATACAAAAATTAGCCGGTGTGGTGGCATGGGCCTGTAGTTCCAGCTACTCAGAAGGCTGAGGCAGAAGAATCACTTGAACCAGTGAGCCAAGATCATGCCACTGCCCTCAAGCCTGGATGACAGAGCAAGCCTTCCGTCTCACAAAAAAAAAAAAAGAGGCCGGGCGCAGTGGCTCACGCCTGTAATCCCAGCACTTTGGGAGGCCGAGGCGGGTGGATCATGAGGTCAAGAGATCGAGACCATCCTGGTCAACATGGTGAAACCCCGTCTCTGCTAAAACTACAAAAAATTAGCTGGGCATGGTGGCGCGTGCCTGTAGTCCCAGCTACTCAGGAGGCTGAGGCAGGAGAATTGCCTGAA
>NW_022437083.1:1614670-1625653 GCF_009761245.1 Sapajus apella
AAAAAAAAAAAAAAAAAAAAAAGTATATGGCACCTACTTGCTCTCTCTCCTCCTCCTGCTCCAGCCACCTAAGATGTGCCCTCTCCTGCTTTTCCTTCACCTCCCGCCGTTACTGAAATTTCCCAGAGGCTTCTCCAGAAGACCCTATGCTTCCTGTACAGCCTGCAGAACCAAGAGTCAACTAAACCTCTTTTCTTTATAAATTACCCAGTCTCAGGTATTTATTTATTTATTTATTTATTTATTTTTTGAGAGAAAAAAAAGAGAAAGAAAGAAAGAGAGAAAAAAAGAAAAAAAAAGAATGAGAGAAAGAGGGAGAGAGAACAGGAGTCTTGCTTTATTGCCCAGGATAGAATGCAGTCTAAAAACGGATATTGGAAACCTCTTTTATGCCAATTATTGTGCTTAACAATGGAGACAGGAAGGAATAAGGGAGGAAAATAACAAACAAGCAGCCAACCAATATGTCATTTAAACCTGTGAAATGCTATGCAATTACCGAGGAGTAATTTACTTCCAATTATGTAGTCACTTTTAGAGTAGGTGTGATGTGGTACTGATAAGAATGTATGTTTCGTAGATTTGGGGTGGAGAGTTCTATAAATGTTTATTAAGTTTACTTGTTCCGATTCTGAGTTCAAGTCCTGAATATCCTTGTTAATTTTCTGTCTCGTTGATCTGTCTAATATTGACAATGTGATGTTAAAGTCTCCCACTATTGTTGTGTGGGAGTCTAAGTCTCTTTATAAGTCATTAAGAACTTGCCTTATGTATCTGGGTGTTCTTGTATTGGGTGCGTATATATTTTGGATCATTAGTTCTTCTTGTTGCATTGATCCTTTTACCATTATGTAATGTCCTTCTTTGCCTCTTTTGATCTTTGTTGCTTTAAAGTCTGTTATAACAGAGGCAAGAATTGCAACTCCTGCTTTTTATTTATTTATTTATTTTGCTCTCCATTTGCTTGGTAAATCTTCCTCCATCCCTTTATTTTGAGTCTTTGTGTATCCTTGCCTGTGAGATGGGTCTGGATGCAGGATACCGATGAGTTTTGCCTTTTTATCCAATTTGCCTGTTTGTGTCTTACGATTGGGGCATTTAGTCGATTTAAATTTAGGATTAAAAATAATATATGTGAGTTTAATACTGCCATTTGATGCTAGCTGGCTGTTTTGCCCATTAGTTGATGTAGATTCTTCATTATGTTGATTCTCTTTACCTTTTGATATATTTTTGGAATAGCTGATACTGGTTGTTCCTTTCTATGTGTAGTGCTTCTTTCAGAAGCTCTTGTAAAGCAGGCCTGGTGGTGATGAAATCTCTGAGTACTTGCTTGTTCACAAAAGATTTTATTTTTCCTTCACTTATGAAGCTTAGTTTGGCTGCATATGAGATTCTGGGTTGAAAGTTCTTTTCTTTAAGGATGTTGAATATTGGCCCCCACTCTCTTCTGGCTTGTAGGGTTTCTGCTGAGAGATCTGCTGTGAGTCTGATAGGCTTCCCTTTATGGGTGACTTGACCTTTCTCTCTGGCTGCCCTTAGTATTTTCTCCTTCATTTCAACCCTGGTGAATCTGACGATTATGTGCCTTGGGGTTGCTCTTCTTGAGGAATATCTTTGTGGTGTTCTCTGTATTACCTGGAGTTGAAGATTGTCCTGCCTTGCTAGGTTGGGAAAGTTTTCCTGAATAACATCTGAAGAATATTTTCCAACTTGGATTGATACCCTTGGTCACATTCAGGTACACCTATCAAATGTAGATTAGGTCTTTTCGCATAGTCCCATATTTCTTGGAGACTTTGCTCACTCCTTTTTACCCTTTATTCTCTAATCTTGTCTTCTCATTTATTTCATTGAGTTGGTCTTTGACCTCTGATATCCTTTCTTCTGCTTGATCAATTCAACTGTTAAAACTTGTGCATACTTCATGAAGTTCTCATATTGTGTTTTTCAGCTCCATTAATTCACTTATATTCCTCTCTAAATCGTCTATTCTCATTAGCATTTCATCAAACCTTTTTTCAAGGTTCTTAGTTTCTTTGCATTAGGTTAGAATATGTTGTTTTAGCTCACAGAAGTTTCTTATTAGTCACCTTCTGAAGCCTGATTCTGACAATTCATCACACTCATTCTCCATCAGGCCTGTTCCTTTGCTGATGAGGAGCTGCGATCCCCTGAAGGAGGAGAGGCATTCTGATTTCGGATGTTTTCAGCCTTTTTGCACTGGTTTCTTCCCATCTTTGCGGATTTAACCACCTGTCATCTTTGTAATTGCTGACTTTCAGATTGGGTCTCTGAGTGGACATCTAGCTTGTTGGTCGTGATGTTATTTCTGTTTCTTTGTTTTCCTTCAGTGGACGCCCCTCCCCCACAGAGCTGGACCTTCCCGGGTTCAGCTGGGCTTGCTGTGAAACTCTCAACTGTCAGCGTTTCCAAATGCTGTTTTTTTGTGGGGGTGGGACCAGCCAAGCCCCATCACCTGGCTCCCCACCTCGGAGACCCCTTTTTTCTTTTCCTAATTGAAAGGTCGATTCTCTCCCAGGTGCCCCAGTCGCCCACCAAAAAGGCGCCAGGATCTACGCAATTTCCCGTGTGGCGACCATGCTGGCTGCAACAGCAGCGCTAGGATTCATGGAGCTTTTCTGCGAAAAATGGGGACTCTCTTTCAATCAGAGTGGGCAACTCTGCCTTCCCAGAGCTCCAAACGCCAACTAAAAGGGCACCCAGTCCCGCATACGCCGCACTGAGAACCGCCACGCCGGGACGCCAGCAAAACAGCCCCGCTGGTGACCCGCGGGGCTCCTCCGCTAGGAATCTCCTGTCCGTGGGCAACAAAAATTCATCTGGAAGTCTGGCATCCACTCACTCCCTGCGCCTTCACTGGGAGCTGCAGTCCTGAGCGCTGTTAGTCGGCCATCTTGGATCTCTCCAGTCTCAGGTATTTATAGCAATGTGAGAACAGACTAACACAGTGATATTGGTGAGAAGCAGGTTGGCTATGCATCAGAGTCAGGAGAAATGGGATGCAATTATGCATGGACTTGAGAAAAGCATTTGATAGAAACACAGTTCTTAGCATAGCACAGAGATATAGCATGTGTGTATTAATTAACATTTTAGGAGTTGTGGATATTAACTTTCACTGGTATATAGCAAGTGTTTCATAATACTAATGCAGTCTGTTAAAAATGAGTTTCCAAAAACCACATCAGGTTTTCAAGAAAGAAATTATGGAAACTTTTTCTGATGTGTCTTCCTGCAAAAAATAGGTCTCATTATTTCCATTGACCTTGAGAGATCAGACTTGGCGAGATCAGAATATTTGCCAAAGGCCACACAGTAAAATGGCAGACTGGGGACCAGGGAGGTGTGAGCTTCAATGGTAAAAGAAAGGCCCTAGCATAAGCTAGACCTGTTTTTGAGCCACAGAGAATTTCAGCTAGCGACCCTATGACTCAAAAGCAGGTCTAGCATGTCTCCTTTCTCTAGGGTAGACTAATACTAAGGAAGGAGGAGAAAGAATCTCAAGTTGCAGACTTTCTGAGAGACCCAGCCTCAAACTTATAATAGAAGGTAATTATATAATAGGTTCCCCCTCTCTGTCATGAATATCTGTCATCATATGTGTAAGTCTCACAGGTCAAGGCAAGAATAGTGATATTTTATTCACCAGTATTTCCCTCACCCTCAGAGTGGCTTTCCTCTCTGTGAAGGTCGAGTTTCTCTCCACTCTGAATAAATTAAAAGCTGGCATTGTGATTTTCCTGTGAATGAAGAGGGCAGGCCCACGGCCTTTCCTCCTGCTGCAGAAGCAAGATAGCAGAGGCAGGGCATTCGCCTTTCCACCAAAGCTGGAGTCTCTTTTTCCCCAGATGAATGAGAACCATGGAGGTTCAAAAGACAGAAAAGCCCTGCGACCCTCCAGGTGGCAGGAAGTGGGAGAGGGTTTTTTTCTTCAGACAACAGCCTTTCTGGTTGGGGGTGCCAGCTCTTCCTGTTCCTCTTTTTAGTGGACTGTGATGGCTTCCCAGCATGCTCTTCTGTTCTTGTTCTGCCAGCAGAACTCTTCTTTAGGGTTCTTCTTCGGCAAAACCTATGGTCTGGATGAAGCTGTAATTCCCTTCCTCCCCACTCTTTCAGGCCTAGCCACAGGATGAACAGTGACCACTGATGTAACCAATCAGAGCACCCCATTCTCCTGGTTGCAGTAATTGGTCCACAAATGAGCACTTAGTCCAAGCAGAGCCAATCAAAGTTCTTCCACAAGATTTGTTACATTAAAAATGAGGCAGCCACCTCTGTCTTTACCTTGGATAAAGCAGGATGAGTGAGTCTGCTTTATAATGGAGCCAGCAGAGAGGACTGAGAGGGGTAAGAGAAAAGGAAGGGGACAGAGGTTGGACAGCATCCTTTAACACCTGAATCCATCTATGGAGACCAACAATTGGATTTCTTACCCATTAATAAATTCCAATTTTGTGCAAGCTTATTTGAGCCAGGTTCATGTTACATTCAATTACATTTGAACCTTGACATCTATAAATTCTATACTATGTTTATCCAGGTGAATGGTGAAATAAATCTTTTTTCTTGGGGTGGGAAGAATCAAAGATGCACACTCCTCCTTGGAAAAGGCCATTTAAATATGCATACGTGTGTTGATTATCATCTTTTCCTGCTGTCTTCTGCCTTGTGCTGGAGCTAAATGCAGTTTGAGCCCTCACTCTGGAAGGCTCTGGAGTTGTAAAATGCTCAGGGTTCTCACAATGTCTCTCCACTGCTCCCCATGCTGATGGAGTATATGTGGAGGGGAGTTTTAGATCTCTTCCCTATCACACAACTGGGATGATGCTGGGAAGGAAACAGGTGGTGAACCCCGTTTCATCTTAGCAAACATTTAGAATGCATAAGACTTAGCTGTGGCCTTGAGAATGTCTTGGTGAGGGTGGGGGGATGATTGTCCATATGCATGAAGTTGAATGTCCTCTTCAGAATATTCACCTATGAAATGTCCCTTATACTAAGCAAGGTCTGCCTCTCTAATGTCACAGCGTGGCCCACACACAGCTGAACCACACATGTGGTGTTCCCTGGCAGGAACAAACTGCAATCTACTTAATTTATGTGAGCCCCATTGACAGTGAAGTGGCTACATGATTACAGGGAGCTGAGGCTGATTTACAAAGTAGGGCTTGTGCAAAGATGTTACCCCTGTGGTTTCAAGCTCTGAGGACTGGGGAGACACACTATTGCCTTTGCAAATTAGTAATCCAAGCCTTCTGAAATTAGGCCAGGTCTGAAATAAGTTGAATTAAGAGCTAATAAGAATTTTTTAAAACAATTATAAGTTCATTAATGTATAAGTGAAGTACAATAAACTACACATACTTAGAATGTGCCCTCTGATCTCTTGTGACATCTGTCTACACCCTTGAAGCCATCATCACAATCAAGGTAACAAACATTTCCATCTTTCCCCAAAGTCACCTGGTGCCCCTTCCCTCTTTAATCCCCTTCCCATGCAACCCTGATCTCTTTTCCATTACTATAGTTTCCATTTTCTAGAATTGCTAATAAGAATGTCAGAGTGAGTTTTAAGACAGTGTCTAGATGGGCCAGGGCTGCCCCCGCTGAACAGGTGGGGAAAGCTCCCCTGAATTTGTCCAGTTGAGAGCAGAGGAACTCTGTCCCACTCTAAATTCCTAATTTTCCTCCCACCGTCCCTTGAGAAATAAGCCATATGCTGGCTGGGGTGGGGGTGGGTGACACGGAAACTGCAATAGGAGCTAGCCAGGAAGAGCCAAGCATGTTAGGGGATGGGATAATGTTAAAGGAGGGTGACAGGTAGGCAGGGTCTGATCCTGGGTACTACATCTTTGTCAAGGTTAAATCAAAGAAATGAATTTTAAACTCAAGCACAGAACTGTACCAGGATTGCCTTTAAATGCCAATGTCTCCGAACAATGAAGCAAGTTAGTAGCAGAAATGGTGAAGTTGTTCCTTGTGGCATTCTATTTTATTTTAAAAAGATACGTTCTTATCTTTATGAATCCTAGTAGCCATGGTCCTGTCTACAGGCAGAGGAATGAACTAAAGACATTCTAAAATGTCTTTCAGTTCTGTCATAAAGGTTTAAAGTGTTTTACATAAACATACTTTAAGAGTAGCTGGCCAGATGTGGTGGCTCACGCCTGTAATCCCAGCACTATGGGAGGCTGAGGCGGTTGGATCATCCGAGGTCAGGAGTTCGAAACCAGCCTTGTCAACATGGTGAAACCCTGTCTCTACTAAAAATACAAAAATTGGCTGGGTGTGGTGGTATGCACCTGTGATCCCAGCTACCCGGCAGACTGAGGTGGGAGAATCGCTTGAACCCGGGAGGCAGAGGTTGCAGTGAGCTGAGATTGAGCCACTGTGCTGCACTACACTCCAGTCTGGGTGACAGAGTGAGAGTCTGTCTAAAAACAAAAGTAGCTAATTGAGTGACTATTTATTTATTTATTTGATTTATGAGTCAGTCTTGCTCTGTCACCCAGATTGGAGTGCTGTGGCAAGATCTCAGCTCACTGCAACTTGAGTGAACATTTAAAAGTACCTGAACTCAGCTTGACAAGGTCCATTTTGAGAGTGTGAGTGGTGAAGCCTTAGTGTCAATATCAGCAATGATGTGGGACAGGGGTCGGCTCCACATGTCAGCTGCAGTGTGTACATTCTGCTGTCTTCCTGGGACTCGAGATGGGGCAAATGTGACCCATCATTACCATTAACAAACTGCCTTTGAAACATAATTTTAGGCTCAGTGAGCAGCGTCATTAAAACTGTAAGAAGGCATCATTAAAAGTGATATTATTTACATGTACAAATAAATCATGCTCAAACTTCCCCCCAACATTCTCTCTCAAGCAATAAAAAAAAATTGATGGATACAATCCTATTGTTGAACAAATATCAGTTCTGATATCTCGAATCTCTTCAATGTTTCAGGGCTACAGGTGGCCACTATTTGCTACCTGAAATATCATTTTGTTTATCTTTTATAAAGCTACATTACAATTACATTAGATATTAATGTCAAATGAATTGATAATCAATTCTTGAGTGCCTCCTCATCTGGGGAGGAGGTGGGGGACTGGGGAAAGTACCCTGAAGTCATTCAAGGTAGAAAATTCTCTCCCATGTGTTTGTTTGCTCCCAGAGCCTATCCTCAAGACGGACGCCATGCCATATTTGCCTTTAAATTCTTAGTAGCTAACCCAGTGTTAATACATAGCAAGAGCTAAATAGATGTTTATTGAATAAAAGAATGAATGAACCAGAGTTGCTAATGTCAAATATTCATTTTTTAAGCTTTTTCATAAAATAGATGAGTTCTTAAAATATTCATGAATAGATTTCCCCCCCACCACCACATGGGTTCATTATTTCCTCAAAGTATGATTCCGTGAATTTGATTTTTGAATGAAGAGCTATATTTTTATCTTTCTTTGTATTTAATATTGCTTTTAATGTGATTTTAAAGTCAATTTTTAATTGTAACATAATAAAATATGGGACGATTATCACAGCACATAGACTTCATGGGTCTCCTACTACAATGCAGCTTGAAATGCACAATGCAATGACATATTTTTTCCAAAACTTTTCACTTTGATTTAGAAATAACTTTAGTCTCAGAAGATGGGTGGGTTGTTCTGCCTGATCAGGTCTGTTCAATTGGTCAGTGTCATTAAACAATAAAACGGGGGGAGATGGAGGATATTCTGGATGAAAAGAGGTTTGAAAGACGTAACACCGAGGCAACATGTGGACCTGGACTGGATGTCTCTTCAAACCAATTAGCTAAAAAGTCATTTGGAGGACAACCGGAAACATATAAACATAAAATGAATATTAGATAATATGAAGGATTTTTTTTTTTGAGACTGAGCCTCACTCTGTTGCCCAGGCTGGAGTGCAGTGCTATGATCTCAGCTCACTGCAACCTCCTCCTCCTGGATTCAAGTAATTCTCTTGCCTCAACCTCTTGAGTACCTGGGACTATAGACATGCACCACCACGCCTAGCTAATTTTGTATGTTTTTAGTTGCGGGCTTCACCATGTTGGCCAGGCTGGTCTCAAACTCCTAACCTCAAGTGATCTGCCTGCCTTGGCCTTCCAAACTGCTGGGATTACAGGCATGAGCCACTGCGCCTGGCTAATCCTTCTCTTACAGGTTGAAGAAATCCCTTTAGTATTTCTTGTGGGACAGGTCTGGTGTTGAAATCCCTCAGCTTTTGTTTGTCTGGGAAAGTCTTATTTTCTCCTTCATGCTTAAAGGATATTTTCACCAGATGCACTACTGTAGGGTAAAAGTTTTTTCCTTCAGCACTTTAAATGTGTCATGTGACTCTCTTCTGGCCTAGAGGGTTTCACTGAAAAGTCTCCTGCCAGTCATTTTGGAGATCCATTGTGTGTTACATGTTTCCCGTCTTTATCCTTGAACTTTGGGAGTCTGACTATAAAATGCCGTGAAGTAGTCTTCTCTGGGTTAAATCTGCCTGGTGTTCTATCACCTGCTTGTACTTGAATGTTGGTATATTTCTCTAGGAGTGAGGAGTTCTCTGTTATCAACCCTTTCAGTAAACTTTCCATCCCTATCTCTTTTGCTAACTCCTCCTTAAGGCCAATTACTCTTAGAGTTGCCCATTTGAGGCTATTGCCTATTTTCTAGATCTCATGGGCATGCTTCATTGTTTTCTAATCCTTTTTCTTTTGTCCCCCCCTACTGTGTATTTTTTAAAAGTCTGTCTTCAAGCTCATGCATTCTTTTTTCTGCTGATCAATTCTGCTATTAAGAGACTCTGATGCATTCTTCAGCATGTCAGTTGCATTTTCAACTCTAGAATTTCTGCTTGATTCTTTTTAACTATTCCAATCTCTTTGTTAAATTTATCTGACAGAATTCTAAGTTCGTTCTCTACATCACCTTTGAGTTTCCTCAAAAAAGCTATTTTGATTTCTCTGTGTGATAGTCCTCTGTTTCTCCAGGGCTGGTCCCTGAGAGCTTATTGAGTTCATTTGGTGAGATCATGTTTTCCTGGATGGTGTTGATGCTTGCCAATGTTCTTCAGTGTCTGGGCATTCAAGAGTTAGGTATTTGGTGTAGTCTTCACAGCCTGGACTTGTTTGTAACTGTCTTGGGAAGGCTTTCTATGTATTCAGAGACTTGCGCCTCAAGCCCAATAATGCTGTGGCTTTTGCAGACTCAGAGGTACCACCTTTGTGGTCTTAGATAAGATCCAGAAGACTTCTCTAGATTACCAAGCAAGAGACTCTTGGTTTTTTCTCCCCTTACTTTCTTTCAAACAAGCAGAGTCTCTCTCTGTGTGTGGAGCTACCTGGAACTGGGGGTGTGAAGATGCAAGCACTTCTGTGGCCACCTCTACAGGGACTACTCAAGTCAGACCTGAAGCCAGCACAGCACTGGGCCTTGCCCAAGGCCCTTCCCTTCAGGATGGTGAGTTTCACCAGGTCCCAGGCATATCCAGAGAATTGTAGTCAAAAACCTCAGCAATTTATCTGATGTTCTATCCTATGCAGCTAAGCTGGCACTCATACCACAATACAAAGTCCTTCCTGCTCTTCCCTCCCCTTGGAAAGTTTGTTGTGCACCTGTTAAATAGA
This sequence comes from Sapajus apella, assembly GCF_009761245.1. Classification (NCBI taxonomy): domain Eukaryota; kingdom Metazoa; phylum Chordata; class Mammalia; order Primates; family Cebidae; genus Sapajus; species Sapajus apella. The sequence goes on from NW_022437083.1 coordinate 1,624,335, forward strand.
TTTCAGAATTAAAAATCAAAACTTCTTGCAATGTTATTAAGAGCAGATCAGTACTTCAAGAAAATTTTGTTGTTTCAACATAGGAGAACAGATTTTTTGTTTTCTATCAGTGTATTTTTAATATCATAGTTCAATTTTTAGGACTTATAAATAATTTCCTTCTAATTATAGCCAACTTGATCACACACAAAAATGTCTTTCATAAATTGATCCTTCACAAACCTTTTGTGACATACACATACCTTCCACAACACACTTAGATGTTCTGCTTTGTCCTATACTCCATCTGTCTTAAATAACCAGCCACTTGACTTTCAGACAAAAACTTACCACCCATGATTCTTTCCCATACAAAATTATTCTTTTTTCTTTTTAACTCTCTTTACCAAAACTATATCCTCATACTGATAACTTTCTTTACATCTCTCTCTCTCCTACTTACTGGCTTCTTTCTATCTTGTTTCTATTTCCTTCCTAAATTCACATTTTGAAATAACTTTTAATAACCTCTGAACTTAGAATGAGAACACATGATTTTTTATTATTCTAAATGAAGAACACATTTTTATGCCTTTCTTATGTTTTATCTCATAAAAAATTTTAATACACAGAATTTTATATATTAGAATTTTTAACTCAATACCTTTTTTAGTGAAAACCTAGGAAGCAAGAAATTTTTCAAAATGTTATGACAATGTTTGTTTTTAAAATATTTTTATTTCTTTATTTTTAATATTTTAAATATTTTTAATATTTTTCCCCATTTATTTATTTTATTGCATTTTAGGTTTTGGGGTACATATGAAGAACATGCAAAATTGTTGCATAGGTACACTCGTGGCAGTGTCATTTGCTGCCTTTCTCCCCATCACCTACATCTGGCATTTCTCCCCTTGCTATCTCTCCCCAGCTTCCCACCCCCCACCGTCCCTCCCCTATTTCCCCCCAACTGACCCCAGTGTGTAGTGCTCCCCTCCCTGTGTCCATGTGTTCTCATTGTTCAACACCCGCCTATGAGTGAGAACATGCGGTGTTTGATCTTCTGCTCTTCTGTCAGTTTGCTGAGAATGATGGTTTCCAGGTTCATCCATGTCCCTACAAAGGACCCAAACTCATCGTTTTTGATGGCTGCATAATATTCCATGGTGTATATGTGCCACATTTTCCCTATCCAGTCTATCATCGATGGGCATTTGGGTTGGTTCCAGGTCTTTGCTATTGTAAACAGTGCTGCAATGAACATTCGTGTGCATGTGTCCTTATAGTAGAACAATTTGTAATCCTTTGGATATATACCCATTACTGGGTATATATCCAAA
>NW_022437083.1:1625753-1626742 GCF_009761245.1 Sapajus apella
TTTCCCCCCAACTGACCCCAGTGTGTAGTGCTCCCCTCCCTGTGTCCATGTGTTCTCATTGTTCAACACCCACCTATGAGTGAGAACATGCGGTGTTTGATCGTCTGCTCTTCTGTCAGTTTGCTGAGAATGATGGTTTACAGGTTCATCCGTGTCCCTACAAAGGACACAAACTCATCATTTTTGATGGCTGCATGATATTCCATGGTGTATATGTGCCACATTTTCCCTATCCAGTCTATCATCGATGGGCATTTGGGTTGGTTCCAGGTCTTTGCTATTGTAAACAGTGCTGCAATGAACATTCGTGTGCATGTGTCCTTATAGTAGAACAATTTGTAATCCTTTGGATATATACCCAGTAATGGGATTGCTGGGTCAAATGGAATTTCTATTTCAGGTCCTTGAGGAATCGCCACACTGTCTTCCACAATGGTTGAACTAATTTACACTCCCACCAACAGTGTAAAAGTATTCCTATTTCTCCACATCCTCTCCAGCATCTGTTGTCTCCAGATGTTTTAATGATCGCCATTCTAACTGGCGTGAGATGGTATCTCAATGTAGTTTTGATTTGCATTTCTCTGATGACCAGTGATGATGAGCATTTTTTCATATGTTTGTTGGCCTCGTGTATGTCTTCTTTTGTAAAGTGTCTGTTCATATCCTTTGCCCACTTTTGAATGGGCTTGTTAGTTTTTTTCTTGTAAATCTGTTTTAGTTCTTTGTAAATTCTGGATATCAGCCCTTTCTCAGATGGGTAAACTGCAAAAATGTTTTCCCATTCTGTTGGTTGCCGATTCACTCTAATGACTGTTTCTTTTGCTGTGCAGAAGCTGTGGAGTTTGATTAGGTCCCATTTGTCTATTTTGGCTTTTGTTGTCAATGCTTTTGGTGTTTTGGTCATGAAGTCCTTGCCTACACCTATGTCCTGAATGGTTTTGCCTAGATTTTCTTCTAGGGTTTTTATGGTGTTAGGTCTTATGTTT